>NC_041411.2:23211480-23511480 GCF_900747795.2 Erpetoichthys calabaricus
TCTTTGCAACAAGGTCGACGACGTCATGACCGCCTACAAGCTGCTACGTGTACTTCGCTATACAGTAAGTGTAAACTAATCTACCGATTTCATATTGCTTAGCAGTTGTCCCTGTTATTAATAGAGTAAAGGGTGGGTTGTAAACAATACAGGGAGGGTTTAAAAACGTCCAAATACACGTTAAATAATTACATAAATATGGTGTCCCTACTTCGCGGAAATTCAGTTATCACAGTCGGCCTTGGAACCTATCTCCCGCGATAAGTGAGGGATTACTGTACATATATATATATATATATATATATATATATATATATATATATATACATACATACATACATACATGTATACATATATATATATATATTCATACATACATACATACATATATATATATATATATATATACATACATATACATACATACATATACATATATATATACATATATATATGCACATACATACATATACATATATATATATATATATATACATACATACATACATATATACATATATATACACATACATACATATACATATATACATATACATATATTATTATTATTATTACACATACATATATATATATACATATATATATATTATTATTACACATACATATATATATATATACATATATATATATTATTATTATTATTACACATACATATATATATATACATATATATATATATATATATATATACACACACACACACACATACACACTGTATATATGCTGAAATACAGCTAGGTAATGCTTGGTTTCAATTAACTTTGAGCTTAGAGAAGGTATTTGTGTCAGCAACTGCTGTGCCCTGCATGTGATCACAGCTTATGCCCTGAATGCCAATCACTGAAAAGCTTATTAATAATAATAACACTGTTTCAAATTATTCACAGTTGTGCATCACTAGAGGAAGCAATTTGCCCATGAACTATATGTAAAGGTACCAGACAACAGAAATGCAGCTTCTCTAAATGAATAATGCAATGGACATGCCTCCTAGTTTAACAACACCAGGGTGTAGACAACCAGAAAGTAAGAAGCATGAAACTAACACAAAATATAGAAACTGGAATCAAATATGTAGCTTCTAACTTAGAACTTTACCTATAACCCTTTTATAACCTGATCATCCAAATCTGTTTAAAGCTTAAATGAGGATAAGTTATCCTGACTAAGAGGCATATAATAGATCTAGAAACATACAGATTCCTAGTATAACCAAAAAATACATCTGAAACAGTACGCTGAGTAGTAGAAATTCACAAAAAGTTCTGAGAACACTTAAAAGTTAATTTCAGATTATCTTAATTAAAATAAGAAATAAGATTGCATAAATATTTCATAATATGATGCAGAAATCAAGACGAAAGATTGAAGGAACTCCTGTAAAGCAGACCCATGATTCTTCTTAGTTCTTTTGACAATTTAAGTGCAGCCTGCATTGGGGGGATTCCTCTAGTTGACATTGTGATTACATGCTGATACTTTCACTTTAACACATGTAGGCGGTGGCAAGCTGGCAGCTTCTCATTTGTAATAGAGCTTCTAGTCACACAGCTATTGTGGGATCTCTCTCAACTGGAATTACTAAGGTAGAAGAATTCAGTAGAGGAGTGAGGAGGTTGTTTTTAATGTCAAGGTAGGATGCACAAAATTTAAGACCCGTACCCCACACAGCCTCAATTCTGTCCAGCTTCTATATTATCATTTACACCTAATAAATAGAGGAAAGGGCAGAAAATGTAACAGGACCACCAGTGTAACATCAGAATCAGTTACTTTAAGTCTAATTCAGTATCAATGGCCATGGTGGAAAAACAGTATTTAAATTTAAGTAAAGTCAGTGAGGGTAGATTTAACACACCCTACATATTAAGAAGGATATAGTTAAGAAAATGTTTTAATAATTACTTTAAATCTTTTATTAAATGAATATACCTCATTTTTAACTACTGACTATACAGTAAGTGCTGGCTAAAGACCTTTTTCCAGTTTTAACCATTAGGAGTATGTACTAGTTGTTATGTTTAACTACAAAATTCACCATTCTATACAAAAATGTTTGCCTTCATCTTAGGTCATGGTGAACCTTTGCCCTTCTCTTTGTTCTTCTAGTTCTTTTATCTGGTACAGAAAATAGTGTTAGCTTTAACACTTGAAATTCAAGCTCCATCAATCAAAACTAAATCTAAAATACTCTGGTGTACATACAATACTATATAATTCAAAATGTACTTAGGAAATTCACCTTTTCTTGAATCTGAGGTAGAATTGTAACTAAAAATATATACACCAAGTTAAAGGTACAGGAACCTCTCTCCTTTTAACATACTAACAGAGGAGAAACATCTAGTAACTCCAGCTCTGTTATAATACAGTCATCTTTACTACACCATAGTTCTTTTGCACAGAAATGCATCATTTCCATTAGGAACAGCATTAAACAATTCAGAAACTTGAAGTTGTCACCCAAAAACACAAAGGGTTCATTAAACGTTTGCAATATAAACTAGAACAATATCATTATGTGAAAACACATCACATTAAATTTAAATACCTGTCACAGATGTGAGAAAAGATCACATTATACTAGGAAGATTATTTAAATGTGCTCTGACAATAATGCTTTTGAGATTATCTTCATAGATTTTGCTCGGGTTACATACCCCATGAGTGACATGCTCACATGGGCACATTAGTATTTTATGTAAACTACCAGTAAATTAAAGTCAATCAGCCAATTCACCATTCAAAGAGAGCTTGTCACGCCGCTGCCTTACTGCTCTGGTCTAGGCACTGTCCGAGTGTCCGAGCATATTTCTTCCACATCCCAAAGACCTGTATATTTAGTTAATTGGAGTTTCCCTGTTGGTTCAGTGTGCGACAGTTTGGACATGTGAGAACTGGTTCCTGCCTGGTACTGGATGCAGAGATCTTTCAAAGAATGTAACATCACAAACGAACAAGAAAAGTCACAGTTCAAACTAATTCAATTTCACAAGGCCAGCAGCAATGAAGCGAAGACCATTTGCATAGGACAGGGGTAGGCAACGTCGGTCCTGGTGAGCCGCAGTATGTGCAGGTTTTTGTTCCAACCCAGTTCCTTAACGAGAACTCAATTATTGCTGATGAAGCACATATTGCTTAAGTGACATTTTGATGCTTCATTTTAGAGGTCTCGCTTGTTAAGGTTCTCCAACCTTAATTGCTTATTTCAATCTTAAACTGCTGCATTCAGTGTTTTAATTGCTCCTTATTAGCAATAAGATGTAAAAGACAAAGCAGCCAGCAGTTCTCCAGCTAGCTTTTTTCCAATTACATCTGTGTGTGTTCATCATGCACTGTTTGATTTAATAAAACACTTAATAGAAAAATGTGACAGACTGAAAATGATCTGTTTTAGGCTTCATATCATTTGGATGATATCCTTGGAAAGGAAAAAAATCTACGATATAAGAGCCTTACATTGCACAGACTAACAAGCCATAAAATTAAATAAGGTCTGAGATTGGCAATGATTGGTTTCTAATTAAGCAATTGGGTTGGAATGAAAACCTGTAGCCACTGCAGCTCACCAGGACCGACGTTGCCTACCCCTGGCACAGGAGTATGTATTATTGTTAAAACTGGAGGGTGGGATGAAAAATTTTCTTCTAGAGCCTGTCACATGTTGTACAAAGCCAGATAGTAATGCTGAACAAAGTGACATTGTCTTCTTTTCTTTGGCACAGCCCCCTTGGTGGACATTTAACTTCATCTAAGTGTAAGTTTTCAGATGAACTGTTACAGTATCCTATATTACCCCTTATCTCTTTATCTGCTTTATTGAATTCTTGCAGTGAATTTCATTATATTGTTACTTGGATTTCAGAGTTATAATTATAATGGGGGAAAAGCCCAAGGCTATGCATCTTGATAGCCACGCAATTTCCTGGATGATGGACGACTTGATGAACGGAGAGCAGTTTGTGAGGCTCACAAACTGTGTGTCAGAAATGGTAGTGCGTAATACTGGAGAACCTCAAGGAAATGTCCTGTCTTCCTTGCTGTTTACTCATTATACAAAGGACTTCCAATATAATATCAGTGCTTGCCATCTATAGAAATTCTTACGTGACTCCATTATCGGCTGCATTAATAATAAAGATAAGTCAGAGCATAGGAGGCTTGGAGAGGACTTTGTCTTGATGTGTAGGCAAAACCACCTGTAGCTCAACATCAGCAAAACAAAAAGAGTCGGTGGTACATTTCTGGCATGCCAAAGAGCCTCTGAAATGAGGCCCCATTCAGAGTGAGCATGTAGAAGTGGTTCAGAACTACAAGTACCTAATAATTAAATAAACAGCAAACTGGACTGGTCTGACAACCAGAGGCACTGTACAAAAAGGGCCAGAGCAGGACATACTTTCTGAGGGGACCACTGTCTTTTGATGTATGCAGAAAGCTGCTGGAAATGTTTTACCAGTCTCAGTATATTGCTCCAAGTTATGGTCTTCTTGGGAAGTAAAAGGAGTTAAAAAGACAAACAATGCCTGAACAAATTTATACAGCTATTCAAGTTTTATTTAACCATATTCAGAGCCGCAATGACCAAACGAACAAGATTTGGAGTAGTATTTATTCTCGTCAGGAGTGGCCCTCCTGCCCAAATATCACAGAGAAAAGTGGAGATTTCTCAATGAATTCAAAAACACAGTACAACATGAAGGACCTTTCATTTCAGCTAAAGCCAGTAAGAAAGACAGGGTATTGGGTAATAAGAGGATCCACTGTTAACCAGCAAGGTGTAAAGCACTGTTCACTAAACACAACATGAGTGTTCATTTGTCACCAGTCCACAAGATTACAAAGAAATGCACCTTAAGACATCAAGTCTCAAGACATAATAGGAGTGAGATGAATTTTGTTTAGTAGTAACTGATGCTCCTGCCAGTTCCAGCGTTCATTGGTTTTTCATGTTTTCACAGTATTGTTACTCATCTTTAGCAAACTTTGACACAAATTGCACCTTTTCCTCTATCATGCCATGCCTAATAAAGTTCATATCTCAACTGTCACAGACTCATTTAGCCTCACCTGGAATATGGAATCCATATAAAACTTCACACTACAATTGCACAGCTGGCTTTAATCGACTTTGCTCATTTTTTATGTATCCCTTTCAAGTTGGACTGACTTACATGTCTTTGGTCTGACATTAAGAAATACAGGTCAACATGAATTATTCTTAGAAATGATTTTGTGTATGATGCCATTATCCACCTCATTCAGTTGACTACAAAATTAATTATGTTTTTAAGCTTTACTAAATTATTTTTGGGAAAATGTTCAATTTCACAACTAAAGTAAGTTGATTTTACTGAGGATAGATATGTTTGTAGGCTTTATACATACATCTATTTCTAATACAACTGACATAATGTTGTTGAATGTCACAAAAACTAGATTAACTTATGTTTAAACAAAGTAAGGTTGAAGATACACCTGAGCTGACCACATTCCAGTAAAGTACTCAGAAAACAATAAGGATGCATCCCGGAAAACCTTTGTTGTGTTTACTCCATCGGAATAAACAGCAGTTGATAACAACGCATTATGTGGAATTTTGCACATCCAAACACCACAGTAACAAGTCCTCAGATAGAAGCTGGACAGTACTATGTGTACGACTGATTTAATGAGACACAGATAGACAGAAGTGCTAAATACTACAGCTTTCAGTAAAGTTTCATCTCCATTTTGGATTGACTTCATGATCTGTAGTTGGACAAACTTGGACTTGACAGACCAGGCACACCTAAAGGAGTGTTCCAGTTAAAAATTTCAACTAGGAACTCGAAAATTTCAACTTCCCACTTCAAATGAAAACTGAGATACTGGGTTAACATATCAACTAGATTGTGTAGACTTCAATAATAGACAAATACCTCAAAAATCAATAATCTGCAGGGCTGAATACTTTAAGCAATTAAGAAACAATAGACATTTTGTACATTACACTGTATAATTTGCAAATAAGCACATTAATTTTAAAAAACCCTTTTTTGGACTTTTGTTCAATTTTTTAAATAAGCTTTTACACTATAGACTAAAAGCTGAAAACAAGCATTGAGTTAAATATGTGACACTAAATATAACCTTGGACTAAAACTTAAACGTCTACAGACAATATAAATCTTATCAGTTAACCTATCATGTACACCTCTGAGATATATGGGATGATACAAGCAAAACAAGCGAAAACCCCAAAGCAGACAAGAGGAGATCATCCAAACTATACCTAAAGCGTCATCCATTATAATGGAGCTGTGACTCTGTAATACCGCCAACAGTGCCAACATGCATTGCTCTTCTAGAGACTTTGCCTGAAGACATTCTTTTATTTTGTGATTTATTAACAATAGAATCCCTGAAACCTACAAAAAAAAAATTCATAATCCCGGGTCACCTTAAATTCCTTCACACCTCTCCATCAGCATCTTCTGTTTAGTAAATGTGTCAACCAGCACAAGCAGCCTGCTATCCCATTTTCAAGCCTTAAGTAACTAAGAAGCAGCAACATTAACTTAGTATCTCCTTTCCAATATGCATTTATTTCACTAATTATGGTCTGAGGTATATAAAACACCCAATTGTCAATCTGAAAACATGGGCATGGGTAACCCAATCGTCCAACAACACTATGATAAAAAGTGCACACTTGAAAAAAATCTCTTTTGTCTTTAGGAGTGTGTGGCAGAAGGGAGACAAAATAACAAATTAGTTCTCTTCTGTACTCCAGTGGAAGAAGCTCAAATGTTTAAAAAGACAGCAAACAACCATTACAGTCATGTATACTTTTTTCCAATAAAGCACATTGACATCCCTTGTATTTCATTTAAAACGGAAGCGTGGTAATTTTAGTAAGTCTGACTGTCAAACGCAGATTAGCTAAACTATAAGGACTTTTTGTACTAGTGCTGAAAAAATACTTATGTTTTATACAACAAGATTTGTTAATGACTAATTTTATCATAGTGTCGTTATGAAAAGGAACCTCAAAAATGACAAAATGTGGATGAGGACTCCAAAAGAAGCTTCACAAGAAGGCCAGGACCTTCTTCGGCCAGCCAAGAAAAGGTTCAGCAAGTCCAGCTAACTACCAACAGATTTGCTCTGGCTAGGCCCAAAAATGAAAGTGGATTAAAATGCAAAATGCCTCACAGGGAGAAACCAAGTAAAACTCAGCTTTATGACCAAAAGGCAAAAAGAATGCTTTATAATTGAAAGCAACATATTTAAACAAAAAGAAATAACAAAAGGTGCTGAAAAGAGCATAAAGGAGTTAACAAAAAGGCAATCCTAAGTAGAAGAAGAACCGGAAAAAAGTAAAGAAATTCCAATACTTGAAGTTCCAATAACTTTCATGAAAACACTGCATGAGTTTCTTTGCACTGGGATTTAAATAGCCAGAGGCAGGGCTCAGGAGCAGTGACTTCAGAAAAATATTAATCCAAAAAAATAACAAAAATAAAAAATGCATATATTTAGGCAGTAATGTATGAAGTAGAAGAACTAAAACATAAGTCACCTTAGAAGCATCCTATGAAAAGTACTATAAATATTTAAATATGGGACAGCAAAGAAAAATCACAGATACAATGTGTACAATGACATAGAAAAACTAAAATCTTAGACAGTGACCTTAAAACAAAGTGTGCAACACTATGAGATCTGTGAAGACAAAAAATACACAAAGCTGAAAGATGTGTGTGGTGCAGATACCAGACCAAAAATTAAACTGACATAAGTTTAAAACCCCTTTTGTGTCTCTCTGTCTCCACAACAGGTATTGAGACCTTTCAATAACATGTGCTGCTCAACTTATTATTACAACACATGGATATGCCTAGCTGTTCTCATTATTACTGACACCCTAAGGCATCAAGCTTTAATAAAAGTGAGTGACAAAAAGATAATCTTTAATACTTTTTAGAGGAAGTGGATAACATATTGGAGAAGGTTTTACTCTACAGATAATGGGAGAAGGCTGATTTACTGGAGCGACACCAGAAGATGAGATGCAGTCAAAACAATCAAGCAGGGTTTAGTACCAGAAGATTAAAAACATAATGTTGTCAAAGTCAAAACAAACCCCTCAATTGAAATCAAATGCTGCTGCCAAAGTTCTTTATCCTGGAAACATTAACCAAAACAAATTCACAAGAAATATTTCAAGGGAATTATCCGTAATTTCGGATACCAGGAAGTGCATCGTGCAGCACACTCTTCTAACCAACTTTGCTTAGCAACTCAAAAAACAAATGTAAGAATTTCATTTCTTAGGTTAAAACCTTAACAAACGTGTAACTTCTGTCTAAAGTGGAGGGGAAAACCCAGAAAAAAAAATTAAATAAAAATGTCCATCATAGCAGGTTTAAAATTAACAATGCTTGATGTTTATCAGCACATAAAATACTTAAAGCTCAAGAGTACCATTGCAGCAGGTCATTTTAGAAATGATGGTCATATGTATGATAACTACTTAAAAATGTGAATTTTGGCTCTAAAACAGAATACAGTATATCTACTCGTGTGCCATGAGAAGTTGCTCCAGTAGTTGCAGAGGCACAACTATGCAAAGTCGATCATTTAAACATTATTCTCCTCTCTCCACTACCATCTTTCAATTCTCAGCTGCTCACAATTAGGGCTGCAACTAACAATTATATTGATAATCAATTAATCTGACAATTATTTTGTCAATTACTCAATCGGTTGAATTGCTAAAAAATGCATCTGAAATGCATCTTTTCTTGCAACTACAACTTACATAGTACAAGTCTAGTAAAATTATCATAAAGTTGCACACACACCTGATGAAGACGCTATTTACTGACACCAAACAATAACAGAGAAATATTATGGAACATAAATCCATAATGATGATAATCACAGACTGCCAACCTGTGGCCAGCTTGTTACAATCTTCTATCCTGAAGGTGAATCTTCAGCTCACAACGCTCAGTGGCTCCACAGCACATTAACTCCTGTCATCCACCTTGGGATTCTCCTTACCCAGGCTGCCCCTTCTGTCTGGTTAGCTCAGGTTTGTTTGACTATACTGCTTTTTAATAAGAAAATGTTAATAGTGCTGGTGCAAAAGATTTTTTTTTAATCTTGTGGTGGGGTTGTTCTTGAAAATGTTATATCATTTTAATTGCAAGCTGTTCCAGTTTCATTATTGTTATTTTAATAAAAATAAAAAAAAAAACTGACCTTTGTGACTTCACAATCTTTGTCGTATTCACTCCTGACATCATGCTTCCCACCTCCCCTTGCTCCGCAGCCTTTCTTGGATTAGTGTGAATACATCACTCTTGCAAGCGAACTATGATTCTTAGCGCAAAGAGAGAAGTCGCAAATTCAACCAGAATGTTCAAGCAAATCATATATAAAAAAACCCAATCTAAATCCATTAAGTAGTTCTCTCATGAAAAGTGGACAGACGTATAGACATAGACAAGTGTATATCCACAGTGCATACACAATTAAATTTCTACTCATTGGTAAAAGATTTGCCTGACACATACAGACCTCAACCAAGAACTTTATAACCTGCCAGAAACGGATATGATAAGTTCATGGTTGCCAGTACATTGAACATTATTATTCAGTTTCTACATTGATTAAATGTTTTAATTTTTTTTTCGGTAAAAATTGTGCTTATCACAAGATTATAAAATAACATGATAATACATCTTTTGTACTTTGTTCAGCTATGAAATCAACAGAAATCAGGTATAAACAGTACACAGGTTTGGGCATTTTACAATAATTACAATATAAACATCAGGCATTCAAACCAATTGTCTTATAATGACCTGTCTGTCCTAATAACTATTGGCTTGAAGCCACGAGGATGCAGGTGGAGATGGAAAATGTTCAAATTCTGTGTCTATAATAATAATTGACGCATCCTACATCATGTCTGTCAATCCAGACTCCAAAAACATTATTTCCTATTTTTATCTGATTTTTTTTAAACAATACGGTACCGAATAAACTGAAAATGTTCATGAGCACAGACTAGTAAAATCATGTGAATGTTGTAAATATCATCTGAATTCCCTACTACTGCCTGGGACCCCTTAAATGATTTACTCAGGCCATTACTAGGAAGACCATACCATTTCTGAGATAGCAGGCTAAAACAATCTGCATAAATATTTTACAACACTACCTTAAATTACTTTTACTTCAGACAAAAACATAAAACAAAAAAAAATGTGCAAAAACAGTATTTGTACTGCTGTTAATTTCACAATTAAATGGACTTAAGAATTATTTCACAATTTGTTAAAGACAAAAAAACCATCAGTTCACCATCTATCTGAGTTGGTCCCATTTACACCAGCATGCAGTCAGCATGTAAAATGAATATTTCGAAGAAACGGAAGGGAAAATAGCGAGGGATGGACACTCTCTACAGTGACACATTGCAACAGTGTAATGAAAGACTACCTTTATTGCATTAGGAATAATCATAAACGTCAAATATAATGTCATTGTGAAGCAACAAAAAGGATGTTTAATCAAGTTCATTTGTATTCTACTAAGCAAAAGACAGATAACTATTGTAATTTCAGTTTCACTTAAATGGACTTCTTCAAAGCGGTTTTGCAAATCATTCTGCCTTAGACATAGGAAAACCCCCCGACAACATTCAGCAGGGATGCCATCATTTGTTTCACTAACTGTCAAAAACACACAGACACTGAAGTTAGTGCTGCCTGTGACAATATTTCAAACCCCATTGACAAACGCCTTCTTTTCTTTTATTTTCTCAGGGTAGAGAGTGTATATTTTATAAAAGGAGCCTAGTGCTTCTTTTTAATTTGCACTTCAACGGCACAGGCGTCAAATTACTTTTTGAACAATTTCATCCGGCACCCGCTGTTGCTTGAGGGCAATCTGCAATTGGCTTTTGAGTGACGGCAATGACTGATGAGCTTCTGCAAGGAAATGTTATCTTGACAAATCATTAATGTTACGGTTCCCTTAGAATTTTCAGGACTCCGGATATGCTTCACAGTGATGCTCCAACATATCAAACAAGCAAAATCTTCTGTGATATTTCAGGCAACTGTTAGTTTTTTTTATTTGTTACAGTATGCTCTTTAAAGGTCTATTACAAAAAATTCCATACACCAGCTTAAAAGGCCATTTGCTATTTGCTTGAGCGGCTTCACTGGCATTACGCAGTTAATTCAATGCAAGAGTGCAGTTTAAAGACCCTTAGCAGCAGACCATAAAAACCATTTTAAAGATGATGGAAGCTGAGCACAAAGTCACAGTCATGCCCTGGTCTGCCGATGGTGAGGGACACCACCTAGAATTAAGATAGCTGCATCAGCAAACAACTTAGCTGAAGATCCTGTCCAACCCACCTTAGACCCCCTACTGTTTACCATCATATGAAAAACAAGTATGAGTGGTTGTATGTGCCTTCATTATTGCTCCTGTTTCCACATGATCCTGACTTGCACTAGCCATGTACTTAAACAGGACAAAATGTCAATTACTGATTGAAAATAGTTACAGTGGGAATTCAGCAAATGGACTAACTACCGTTTAGTACTTCATTTCAGAATATTATACTAAAAAATAAACTGTCATTTTGCATTGCAAAACCTCACTATAAGTTGTCTTTAAAACAGTGGATATAGAGAAAAACCAAGCAAAATGACACCTTTTATTGGCTAACTAAAAAGATTACAATACGCAAGCTTTCGAGGCAACTCAGGCCCCTTCTTCAGGCAAGATGTAATCTTAAAATTAAACAGTGGACAGAAAGATATATGTTTAAAGGAATACGCCACCCAAAAATAGTTTTATATGTTTCTTACCTCGTGTTTTGTAGTGATGATTGAGACAATTTATTACAATCAGGTTTTATTGGAGAAAGAAGATTAAAAAAAAAAAAGCTCAATAATATGAATACATGCCAATGGTGATCAATGCTGTACAATGGCGAATGGTATAAAACAAAATCTCAAAAGAAGGGGCGAGTCTGAGCTCTGATTCGAAAGCGCAGCATTGTGAGAAGGCGTTTCGTGTTGGTGCCGTGCGCCGATTGCTGCGGCTCTATCGGTGTAATTACAGCCCAGCAAAGAGCGCACGTGTTTTGCATGTTGTGAGCGCACGGCTGAATGACAGACACGTGGATTTCCATGGACGTTTTTCTTGTCGTTTGCCACTGTACAGCATTGGTCACTAAAGGCTTGAACTGTATTATAAACGTCTTTATCTTTATGAAAACATGAGATACTTTTTTATGGTAATCCCCTCAAAACACATGGGGTAACATACAAAAAAAAAATCACTTTTGGGTGCAGTTATTTCTTTACTGTTCCTAAGCGATAGGTTTTCTACAAGACCAAAGAGAAAGTTAGCATCAAGAGTAACAACAGATTGTGCTCCTCATGTCGTGAAGGACGCTGAATGAGATCACGCAGGAGCAGCAGCCTCAGGTGCAGTACAGACAGAGTTCCACTTCACAAAAGCAACTTCAGAGTCTCCTGCTGACTCGACACAATATGAGAGAGAATTTGGAAATCAGTGAAAGAACCCAATTGTTCAATTTCCAAACAAGTTTTTTTTTTTTCCCCGACGGTGTCTTTACACCTTAACTCTAAGTATGGTCAAGGTCAGGGGGTTAGAACTGTAACAAAACAAACCCGCCATTAATTATGCAACTAATATAAAGAAAACTGTATGGATAAAAAAATATTAACAAAATGATGCCACCAAGCAAGGACAGCAAATTCAAATCAAAACGACAGCCTACTGCACATTCCACACACTGGAAAACTTGTTTTATTAATTAATACTGGAGTGCTACGTTTAGTATATGCAGAATTAAACTTGCCTTGAAGCGAACCACATGGTTGAGTCTCGACGTCCGCCGAAAGATGGTGTTTTGACCAAAACTGAAATGACGCTTGAACCATGGCTCAATATTGCATTTTAAATTACAGGCCCGTGCTATGCATTTAGCTGTTAATACATTCTGTTATAATACAATAGTCTGACTTTACAAAAACATAACTCTTCCCAACTTTACTGGCTGTTTACTGTTACTGTACTTTTATATCACGACAGATGTTCGTTTCTCGTTTGACATCCGCGCGATTCTCGCGAGATCACAAATACATTTTGGCGCGTCACAGAAGTAGAAAGAAGATTCGCATAAGAGAGCACGTGACACATTCGTGTTACTGAGGAGTCGGCGTATGGGTCCGAGTACAACCAATACCCACCAGTCTAGACTCTGGACACACAAAGTTTAATGCCGTCGATTTCAGCATAAACGTGTATGTTTATAAACCGACGACGTAGTTTTACTACACACTTAATTTCTGTGTGACGCCTCTTCTGTTTCAAAGCAGATGTGGTCTGTTAAAGAAGCCATAATCTCACAGGTTTACATCAACTGTTAAATCGATAGGCCTACAGTACGGTGCTGCGCAGCTGGACTATTTTCAGTGCAAGCTGCTTAATTAACATGGGTGTAGCGACCAGCATAAAAAGCACCTGCTGATCGTGTGGGTCCATTCACCCAAGTGTTCGCTGCAGAAGACCTACAAGCATTTACAGACCCCCTGATGGACCAGATGGATAGCAAAATCTCTACAAGCAATCCGTCTGTCCCATAGTATTCTAGGGAGCACTGTCCGGGGTAGCGTGGGTGGACGCCGCGAGTGACAGGGGGTGAAGGAGACCCATGAGCAGTTTGGAACAGAAGGATTATGAGAATCTGCGCGCAGCCAGGCGAACGGTTGCCCCGAGAACGTACTTAGTCACAAGAGTGGAAGTGTGCGACCCACGAGTGCACGTGGAGAGGCGTGTCTCAACTAGTCCTGGCGCATCAGTGGGCATTAGTTCTTTTGGAAGCGTCCCCCGTTTGATTAGGTGTGCACCACAGTTTATCGATTGTCATCGGACGCGGTGATTCTGTGTCTCTACAATCTAGGTACTCGTTGCACGGCTTTACTCATTGCAACACATGTTAACGTTGTGATTCCGTAAAGCAAAGTGTCACAGAGGTATACGGGTTAAGTGAACCGAGAGGTTTAGAGTACACTCAAGGCTCCACAAGATGCATTTCGAATTCCGCACCTGCTTCATCTGTGTTCGCTTTATTATTTCCTCCTGCATAACAAAGACGTCCTTGTATGTCCAGTAACCATAGGAATGGGCCGTGCGACGGACTACATCGCAATTTAGTAAAGGATACATTAGGTGAATGGATTCCCTTAAACGAACACATTTACCTAATTCTCATACAAAACAAACTGATGACGTCAAAAAAACACATACAATGAGATTAAAGTTTGAAAAGCATTGCAATCACCTATGTATGATAAAGTGGTTGGCATTCAATTCTAAATGTAATATTACACTTGAAGTGGTTTACCGTCAAAGTCCGTGTTTCAGTACAGTTCACCGGCGTCAACTAATCTGCAGGAACCGGCCGTCATGGAGACGTGATATACATCAGTGGAGGACAAGAATCGGGTTATGCTAAATACCAGTGAATATCGCAATGTCGTCAGTGGCCCGTATCAAACTAGCGTCTCCATTGACACTGCAAATTCAATCAAATTGGGATCGTTAAAAAAGCTACAATTATTTCTATGTATCAATTTTATTAATTTGTTTCCCCCATCAAAAGTTCAATGAGAGGCACCAGCAGTGCGGGCCATAAAGTGGAAATCAACCCAGGACGGAGCGGCAAGCTGCCGCAAAGCCAACACGGGCGCACGAATAGCCGCATAGTGTGGTCGTCAGCTAAAGTAACGGGAGAGCACGCCAGCAAATCGCGTGGTATGCAAAGCGACTGTTTTTTTTCGCTGAAACAAAAACAATCTTAAATTATAAAGGAAACAGGATGTATCATGCTGTATAAAGGATCCTACAACTTTCTCTTGTTTAACATCGTTTGCTGTTTAAAACTCCGAACATGCGACAGACTTACGTCCTATCAAGGACTGGTGCTGATGTTGCTCAGTTAAGCTCCGTTTGCTAGCGATATCGAAGTCAAATATACGGAGTTGCAACTGGACTGATGGGTAAGATGGGAGGAATAGGACACTACACTTGTATAGAAACAATGAGTGCTCTTCCAAAATGCCTCGTTTTTATCTTACAGCTAATTCGCATGTATGGAAGAAAATCTTACCACGAAAATCTCCCCATCCCCAGAGTCACCTTAATTAACAGTGACACAGTCCTAGCATTCTAAACAATAACGTTAGTTCAAGTAAACATAATATTCCAGACATCAGTGTTTCTCAGCTACTTTCTGTCACATTGTTTATAAAGGTAGTGGGTCGCCGCTCTGACAATCCTGCTAGATAAAACCAAGAGGCGCATTTTGAGGATCATTATCAATTCACCAAGGAGGACCAATGCCCCCCTATGGCGGGAGGGTCACAATGTCACATTCATGGGAAAAAAATGGGTTGTGACACCAAAATGGCTGAGAAACACTTAACACGTTCTCTTTAAAGAGGATTTTTTAAATTAAGTTTGGTTTAAGTTTTTACTTTTGAGGTCTGAGACACAACAGTAATGTTACCAAAATATATTTAAATAGCACATTACATTCAATGAATGCAGATCAATGTGCTTTGCACAAAAGAATGACAGTAACAATTACCTCTATATGCTGTATATATAAATATCTGTTTTTGACTTTTTTATATATACATAGTCAAAAACAAATACTGGAGAAAAGAAATCCCGGGGGGCACAGTCTCTAGCCATTCAGGATCAGCCCTTCTTTAACACCTCCTGCCTGCTGTGATGGCTGGTCTAAAAACAGACCATTCAAGTGAACTTGACCAATGAAAGAAGATATTAAAAACTTCCCCTAGCTTCCTTTCAAAAGTAAATTAATCTTTCTCCCAATTAACACTGCCCTATGTCAATAAAGGATACATATTACTTCCAATTTATTTTTACTTGTTATGGCATGGGGGATCAGTAGTTAAAACTGCTGCCTCGTAGAAGCAATGCTCAAATTTTGTGTCCTGTTGTCTTTGGTGTGGATTTTGCCCAAAGACAGACAGGTTTGGTTAAATGGCATTTCCTGCGTGGGTGTGTGCATGAGTGGGCGCTGTGATGGACTGTTACCGTGCCCAACAGTTTTCCCTGCCTTGTTCCCAGTTCTGCCAGGATATGCTCCTGCCCTCCAAGAGCCCGAACTGGTTTAAGCAGTTTGATGCCAATGCCCTGTGATGTGCCTGAAGACACCCCCTCTCTGCAGGCCTGCGTTGGCTTGTGTAGGTTAGAAAATGGATGGACATTAAGGCCAATAAAAGTAAAAAGCTACACTAGTAACATCTAACTTCTAATTCTCAGATTTAATCTTCTTAACATACAAACTTTGTAATTCTATCAGAATTTCACTGTAGACACACTGTTTTAGCTGCATTTACTCAGAGATTTGAATGTTCATTATTTTTATGTCAATTTTGTGTTTAAACAGGTTTTGTTCAGTACCTTTTTTTGCTCATATTAATATTTATTTAAATTAATTTCAACATTTTCCACATACTGATGTTCCTTCCATTCATTTTATTCTTACATAACCTCTATCTCTCTGTGCTCAAAGCCTTTAATACATTAATAAACTAATCTGTTTTCTTTGACATCGCTTTGCCTCGTAATGACACATCATACATTCCGCACAAACTCAGATCCACTTTCAGTGGGATTTCCCTTTAGATTTTGTGAAGTGGTGTCCAGTGACCAACTAGAGGTCATGGCTAAGGGCACCACCAGGATGGCAATGGGCAGAGGGAAGTCTAATAGTTACTGCCAGAAAAAGACACAAACTCAGCATGGCAGTGTGAAAGGCAGGAGTAGCAGGATGGGGTTGATGGCAGAGCCTGACACCCTTGGTGCCAAAGAGGGCAACCAGTAAGAAAAAGACATTCTCAGACTACTCTCTGCAGTTTGCCTATCAGGACCAGTTAGGGCTTGTAAATGCTGTCATCCATCTGCTGAATACAGCTGGCTCTCACCCAGAGAGACAGCTAGCATGGTGAGGATATTGTTTTTAACTTCTCTAGTGAATTCAACAGCATACAGTCAACTGCTAGGGGAGAAGTTCCAGTCAATGAAGACCGATTCTACTATTGTGTCCTGGATAATGAACTACTTAATTTTCAGACCACAGTTTGTGAGGCTTAAGAACCCTGTACCCGGTGCGGTCATATGTAGCATAGGGGTTCCACAGGCAACTGTACTGGCTCTCTTCCCCTCTACCTTGTACACCCATCCATCCATCCATTTTCCAACCCGCTGAATCCGAACACAGGGTCACGGGGTCTGCTGGAGCCAATCCCAGCCAACTACAGTACCTTGTACACCTCAGACTTTAAATACTGAAATACGTAATGTATAGAGATTGTCAGATGACACAGCCATAGTTGGGTGTATCAGCAGTCGTCAGGAGAATGAATACAAGAAACCAGTGGAGGACTTTGCTGAATGGTGAAAACTGAACCAACTGCACCCGAACAACAGTAAGACAAAGGACATTATTGGAGACTTCAGGAAGGTCAAGCCCACTGTGGCCCCAGTTCTCTCCGATAGTGAATACATGGATGTAGTGAGAACACAGATACCTCAAGGTGCATCTAAACGACAGGCTTGAGTGGAGGCCATCTGTATACAAGAAGGGCCACAGTCACCTCTGTTTCTTAAGAAGATCAAAGTTTTTTGGTGTATGCAGGCCACCCTGACATATTCTGTCTGTTGTAGTCAACATATGTTTCAGTGCAGTAACATACTGGGGTAAGTGCAGGTATTAGTGCAGGTGATGCCAACAGACTAAATAAACAGATTCAAAAGGCCAGTTCAATCTTCAGAGCCAGGCTGGACTCACTGGAGGAAGTGGCAGACCAAGAGGTCCTTCAACAAGCTGCTGACTGTCCTGGACCCGGTAAAAGCAAATTCAGTAACATACTAAGACGACTGTGTTAAGGTGTACCGCGTGAGGTCACATCTGCCCTCAGCCATTAAACTGTATAACGAGACACCACTCGGCTTAGTGGTCTTGTTCTGTGTGTGCTGACTGCTACTGAGCTGGCCTAGAAAACATCTTAACAGACAATGACATCATAAACAACATAGTGAGCCAAATTACTGTGACATCCAGTTTTGTAAAATTTTAACTTTTAGGTATGTTTAATTCACATCACTTTACACTTAGTAAATACTTACACTTTGTTGTTCTGTTTACAGATAACTCATGTTATATGTGTATTTGCACCTTGTTAGCATACGTAGGACTATTATTGTTTTTGCTATATTGACAGTGTATTCGTGCCTTTTTGGTCTGCTGCTGTAACCGTGCAAATTCCTCCAGGATTACTAAAGTTACTATCTATCCTTTATACAGTGCCTTTCATATCTATCTATCTATCTATCTATCTATCTATCTATCTATCTATCTATCTATCTATCTATCTATCTATCTATCTATCTATCTATCTATCTATCTATCTATCTATCTATCTATCTGAATGAGATCAACATAGGGTCAATGAGGTGGTGGGAGACTCTTGTCATGCATTGTTTTTCAGAAGTAAAATGGGAAGGGTTATCTGTGTAGGAGATGGAGAGAGAAAGAAAGAAGTAGGAGCAAGTTGGCAAAGATTCTGTCTCTCTTACAAGCCAGACTTCCTGTTACAAATATTAAATGAAAAGTGACACAATTTGACACTGCAATAACTGTTCTTTAAAATGTGAAGGCTAAAACCAGCCACACATTATATGATCCTTAGATGGCCCCATTAAATATTGTGGTTTTTCATACACTGTGTTACAGCTGCAGGTAAGTGCCATTTTGCTGAAAAATTTGATGAAGGTACTTACAGTGGGCTAGGTAAAAATCACCTCACATTTGTATGTGATTTGTTTCTGTTTTGAATTGCTAAGAAAAGTAATATCCAAAATGAATGTAAACCTTTTAAAATCTGTTCCTTTCCTGCAGTCGCCTTAGTGCAGAGAATAAAGGCCTAATGTAAATCAGTAGCTGTGGATGAATGGCTAACTTCAGTCTCGTTCTGATACTAGCAGAGCCTTTTTGTATTTCAAGGATTCTAAATTGTGTAGCAAGAACAAATGAATTTAAGTAGCAGGGACGTAATGCAGCACCAAGCGATAAAGTAAAACACAAAAAAAAAAGCATTCAGGCAGGCAGAAGGTCAAAAACACAACACAGACAAAAGGCAGAAGAAAGAGTTCACGTTTATTGACATACTTACCACAGACAAAAAGATGATTTAAAAAAAAAACCACACAAACTGTGGATAAAAACTGCTCCTGAACCTAATGGTGCAAGTCCTAATACACAGAAGAGGATACACTGAACAGAGGAGGAAGAAGGTGACTTTGCAGGATGGCTGAGGTCTTTAGTAATATGCCTACACGTAGTTTGCCTTTTTAATGCTGCACATGTTATATACTGTGTGTTCAGAATTGCTACTTTTTGAAGTCCATGACCAGCTTCTGGGTTTTGCAGACATTGACAGAGAGACTGTACTCTTGGCACCACTGCGTCAGAAAGCAACTCTCATCTCTGTAACCTGTCTCGTCAATGTTTATGACCAGGCCTGTGATCTGCAAATTTCCTCATGGACTTGGAGCTGTGCCTATCTAGGAATTCAGAGGTGAACAAGGAGTACAGCAGGACTACAGCACCCTGCACTGTGGGGTGGAAGAAGTGATCCTGCCAACTCACATTGGGTCTGCTGCTTAGGAAGTCCCAAATGAAATTGCAGAGGGTGACACTAAGTCCCATGTTGAGGAGCTTGGTGGTCAGCACAACAGCATTAAGTGATGAGCTGCAATCTATAAATAGGAATTGTGGTTTTTATTGTTTTGAATGTTATGGAGCATAGGACTTTGGCATCCTCTGTACTAGGTGCCATAAAGGCGTTTTATGGACCTGTTCTTGTAAAATGGTAAGCTGGTATATAAATTGGGTACAGAAATGAACAGCTAATTGGATTTTCACACAAAGTATTCATTTTAGTAAATTAACTGTTTACAAATATAAGATACCAGTAATGGCGCACGTCACAATAACGTGCAGTGAATACACTTGACTTGAGCATTCCCAGTTTTCATCCTCTTTTTCTGTACGTTTAGCATTCATTTGCTCAGAGGTTGATGCGCTTGCTGCTTCCTAAGCAGCTCGTTTTCTCTACCCTAGCGGCCCGCTTCTTCTCTTCTTTCATCAACATCTTTTTGCATTAAAAGCAGATCAACATCTTTTTGCATTAAAACTGACTGAGTCGGTGTTTGTGTTGCAATTACTTAGGACGTCTTCCTTAATTTTTCACTTAAACTGGCACTTAAGTCTTCAATCCGCCTCAATAATGATTTAAGATATGAAGAGGTAGGGGAAGTGACGGAGAAGGTGTTAGGGATGAGAACGGCGCCTGTACGCATGCACCACCCGGCTGGTCGCTGCCGAAAGTTGATTCTATTATAAAATAAAATAAAAATAAAAAGAGGAATAACCTTGGAGGTCAATCATCACCTCGAAAGCGGATAGTAGAGGTCACGTAGTATATGTGTACCAAATTTTAGGTCAATAGTTCAAACAGTTTGCGAGCTACGGGTGTTTGAAAATCCTGGACAGACAAACTGACAGCCACAGTAGCATATAAGAAGATAAATACAAAATATATAGACAATAAAATAACAGTACACTTAAAATACTACTGTCATTATGGTTCAGTAATGGATAGACCAGAATGACAATGGGATTGGAAAAATAAAGTAGATAAAAAGAATACAATAAGGAGAGCTAGCAATAAAGAAGAGGAAAAAAATTCAAGTTCATGCAGTTCAGGAAAAAAAAAATCCAAATTTTTAGGCAAACAATAGAGCCAAGCAGATAAAAGTCACCCAGACCTTCCAGTAACCAAGCCCAGTATACCACTGTGAAGTCTGGTGAACATGACTGAGGTTAAATTGCACCACAGTTTGACACTCGATTTCCACTGCACTGTTTTGGACCTTTGTCTAGTCTGGTTTTTCAGTCTGCAGTATGAATAAAGGTTTTTTGTATTATTTAAACTATCTTTTTTGTTACTGTAAGTGATTTTTTAATCACAAAAACAACAATGTGCTGCTATAACTTGAAGTCCTATGAATTATTTGCATTTCTTGAATATGATCTTCATGTTTAATCTAAAGATGCAGTCCCAAGTAGAAATAAAAATAATATACTTCAGTATTTTTGGTTTTTAGGGATTTAACAATAAAATAATTGTTCCTAATGTCAAAGATGCTCCTGTCTGTTATGTTCCTCAGAAATCTCTGCCCTCAAAGCCATCACCCCTTCTCAAAAATGACTCCAAATGACATTAGATGTTTGTAGTTTTAATGTGAAGCTTGCAGAGGGTTCAGTGGAAAATTATCTGAAAATGTGTGCAATTCTTCAAGTGGTGACTCAGAAAAAGGACCCAAAAGGCATCTGTGATCTCATTAGATGTACGACAAGCAGCAAAGGCGGAACACGAGGACACTTCATCTCATGACAAACATCTCCCTCGTTGTTTTGTTTTTGCTTGAATGGCTTGTATGATTACATTGTTTTCTCCGGCTGGCTGCTTCTCTAACGTGGATTCTTCCTTGAACCTGTGCCATACCTGCTCACAATCACCATTATATAGTTAAAGAGCAAAGTGTAATGTTGAACAAAACCATATGCATTGAGAAGGTGTCTGACTAAACACAATACATAAGTGACACGACAGGCAATGGACATTAACAATATGGCCTTAGACATTAATACAAATACAAAAGAGCAGCTCTTGTGTCAAATTGCTCCCATAAAAATGTAGAATTCATGAACCTGAGATTCTCCTTGGAACACTGGTCACGGTAATGCTTCATTTCAGGAGTCCATATTCTGTATGCACAACATGCAAAGACCTTGTTCATGTTTAACTGTTCATGAAGAACTGATTCAACTCATCTATAACTATTTCACACCCCCATCACTGTTTGATCCTTTATTATGATTTGATCCACTCTGGCAATATATTTTTTCTGTTGTTGATGCCATCCATCTTCGAGAGATGCCCTGCCACAACTCAATTCCACCATCCATTTTTGTGAAATAGCTTTTTTCAAAATTTCAAAATTTAATGTAACACAAAACTTAATTTTAAGGTTTTTGACACTCATATTGACTTGGACCTAAAACAAGGCAAGTGATATCCTAGAAATACAAACACTAGAAACTTGTAACTCACACACTTCAGTATGTAGAAGTTTACCTTTGGCAAATTACAAACACTGTGGACAGGAACCCTAACCCTACAATTAGGGCATTCTGGGTACCTGCCCAGGGGCCTTTTCACCAATCTATGGCATGATGAAACATACAAATTTTTGCACACCAAAATGACCAAGGGAGAACAGCTTGATGAAACGATCGAGTCTTTGCACGCCTAACACAAGAGTGGGAAATATTAAACTACCAGGTGTCCACATGCTGCATTATTAAAAGTATGATCAGCTCTCTGATGAGGAGCTGGGTCACCCAGGGGCCTGTGGCGGTCTGAATCCACGCTTGACTGTAGAGTATCTTTTTTGCAATTAGACTGAAAACATTTGGGTCACCCCCACTCATGACGTATGTACATATATGCAAATAATGGAGAATAATATTTATGTTGTGATATTTGTTTGTTAATTTTCATGTAAGGAATGAACTGGATATTTAAAAGAAAGAACAGTTTTCTGACAAGTAAGCATAAGCTCTAAGTGATAAGTGTAAAACAGTCTAAAAAATGGGGCTTTGTTTTCAGGAAGGCATTCTTTACTGATAAGAACAGCTTTGTTTTACAATGCTACAAAGGTTTACTTTACCTTCAGGCTGTGCAATGTACCTGATTGTAAAAGAATGCTTTGTTATAACACACACTGCTTCTGATGTCGTTTACAAGAAACTTGCAGAATGTGAAGCTGCTACTTTTCTGTCTGTGACGTAAGAATCATGTACAGTGGTGTGAAAAACTATTTGCCCTATTCCTGATTTCTTATTCTTTTGCATGTTTGTCACACAAAATGTTTCTGATCATCAAACACATTTAACCATTAGTCAAATATAACACAAGTAAACACAAAATGCAGTTTGTAAATGGTGGTTTTTATTATTTAGGGAGAAAAAAAAATCCAAACCTACATGGCCCTGTGTGAAAAAGTAATTGCCCCCTGAACCTAATAACTGGTTGGGCCACCCTTAGCAGCAATAACTGCAATCAAGCGTTTGCAATAACTTGCAATGAGTCTTTTACAGCGCTCTGGAGGAATTTTGGCCCACTCATCTTTGCAAAATTGTTGTAATTCAGCTTTATTTGAGGGTTTTCTAGCATGAACCGCCTTTTTAAGGTCATGCCATAGCATCTCAATTGGATTCAGGTCAGGACTTTGACTAGGCCACTCCAAAGTCTTCATTTTATTTTTCTTCAGCCATTCAGAGGTGGATTTGCTGTTGTTTTGGGTCATTGTCCTGTTGCAGCACCCAAGATCGCTTCAGCTTGAGTTGACGAACAGATGGCCGGACATTCTCCTTCAGGATTGTTTGGTAGACAGTAGAATTCATGGTTCCATCTATCACAGCAAGCCTTCCAGGTCCTGAAGCAGCAAAACAACCCCAGACCATCACACTACCACCACCATATTTTACTGTTGGTATGATGTTCTTTTTCTGAAATGCTGTGTTCCTTTTACGCCAGATGTAACGGGACATTTGCCTTCCAAAAAGTTCAACTTTTGACTCATCAGTCCACAAGGTATTTTCCCAAAAGTCTTGGCAATCATTGAGATGTTTCTTAGCAAAATTGAGACGAGCCCTAATGTTCTTTTTGCTTAACAGTGGTTTGCGTCTTGGAAATCTGCCATGCAGGCCATTTTTGCCCAGTCTCTTTCTTATGGTGGAGTCGTGAACACTGACCTTAATTGAGGCAAGTGAGGCCTGCAGTTCTTTAGACGTTGTCCTGGGGTCTTTTGTGACCACTCGGATGAGTCGTCTCTGCGCTCTTGGGGTAATTTTGGTCGGCCGGCCACTCCTGGGAAGGTTCACCACTGTTCCATGTTTTTGCCATTTGTGGATAATGGCTCTCACTGTGGTTCGCTGGAGTCCCAAAGCTTTAGAAATGGCTTTATAACCTTTACCAGACTGATAGATCTCAATTACTTCTGTTCTCATTTGTTCCTGAATTTCTTTGGATCTTGGCATGATGTCTAGCTTTTGAGGTGCTTTTGGTCTACTTCTCTGTGTCAGGCAGCTCCTATTTAAGTGATTTCTTGATTGAAACAGGTGTGGCAGTAATCAGGCCTGGGGGTGGCTACGGAAATTGAACTCAGGTGTGATACACCACAGTTAGGTTATTTTTTAACAAGGGGGCAATTACTTTTTCACACAGGGCCATGTAGGTTTGGATTTTTTTTCTCCCTAAATAATAAAAACCATCATTTAAAAACTGCATTTTGTGTTTACTTGTGTTATATTTGACTAATGGTTAAATGTGTTTGATGATCAAACATTTTGTTTGACAAACATGCAAAAGAGTAAGAAATCAGGAAGGGGGCAAATAGTTTTTCACACCACTGTATTTAGTTGTATGAGCTCTGAATTTCAGAGAGAAGGGAACCCGAAGCCTGGACTGGAAGGCAGTTTATGACCTCATTACCATGTGCATTCTTTCTTTCTTGTTTGTCCAAAACTGGAGAGGATGCTTACATGCACAAACAAAGCAGCTGAAATGTGGGCTAGCTCATGACTACGTTGTTAAATTCACTGATTCAAGACATGTGTCCACAAGCCACAGGACTCCTTTTAATTAAGGCTGATACCTAAGCAAATTCTCCTTATGTCATTTTCCATCATAAGTATAGCATCTCTATTGGTGGTCACATTTGGACAGGCCATGCGGTTTGTTTCTGATAGTCAATCGATGCTGGACCACATCAAACCAGAAAGCAATCAACATAATAAGACAGCGAGCCACCTGGTAGTCTATTATCAGGATACATTATTTTACCAACACTCATTGTACTCTACTATTTCAGGCATATTGTCTATAACCCATGACTAACTATGTAACTTTCCCTCTTGCCTGCTCTGGCAGTCTATCAAGTTGCCTGGGGTTACAGATGTACAGTAAAAGAAGGGTAAGCACTGAAATAAGAGTAGCTATAAATCCTGATAGAACTTAAGGAGTGTGGGATTTGGGCCGATCTGTTATGGTCCATATAATAAAGAGTCTAAAAGGGAAAAACAGGGTCACTTCAGGACCCTACTATGACAATGCAACATTCTGTGTGCACTACATACAAATATTTATAATACTGTACAAACTTTAATTAATATATGGAGAACAATTTATACAAAGATATAACTGAGGTGAGGTTTTCCATTAGCACCAGCCTATTTACATTTCATGTATGAAGCTACAGAATAATCTAAAGTAATTTAATGAGCTGAGCTAAAGAAGATGTTCTGTTTGAAGAGAGTCTGGAAATTTATTACAGTGCTTTCATATTTGTAGTACAGCATTACTGAGCAGATATACGCGATGTACGTATAGATAATACATTGACATGTGTATGCAGTATGCTACATATTCACTATACCGACATATGCAGTATATTTACACATACACGCACTATAAAGATAAACATAGCACAGTATACAGAGACCAACTGTCCGCACCTACTGTAGGCTGGCGTCTAAAGCACACTAGGCACACAGCGAATGCACATGTATGATGTGCATCATATACACTGTATGCACTGTATGTGCATCATATACACTGTATGCACATCAAACACATGCAAACAGTGTATTGACATATGCTGCGGACGTAACTGCACATACTGCAATGGCTGAAGCTCCTAGTAGTGCTTCCGTTAATCCTTGGTACCCCTACTAGCAGAAGGAAAACGTGGCCTTATGAAATGAGATTTGTTGAAAGCAGGAAACAGCTAACAATCTGTGTCAGAGTAGCACCAATACATGTCATACACGTCTGACGAGTTAAATAGCATCTCAGATTTAAAAACAGCTGGCTGCAGTACGGTCCCAGCAGGAGTGTGTTAGCAGTAAGGGCGGAAAGCATAAAAAAGTATACTATTAAATAATAAAAAAAAAAGTCTGCTTTTCTGCCTGTCATACACTCTTAAGAAACATCAGAGCAAACCTTTGAGAAATCTTGAGAGACATCTACATGGTGATTAGTGGCTGCAATCCTGACATGGCTAAGTTGTGAATTTCAGAACAGGCTCGCTCAGCCGGCGTGGCAGCACAAAATGAAATTTTAATGGGACACGTTGGATAAGCATCTGGGGTCCACTTGTCCAATGCTTCTGATATGTTTGTGAGCTGGCATCTTTGTGCTTGATGCTCTGTCACTATCTGATGTGCAACTGTGGGGACGAAATATATGCCATTACCAAAGATAAAAAAATCAACAAAATGAAGTGAATGGGGAAATCAGCTCATGTCACATTCTCAGCAGTCAGTGCTGATGTGATCTAAGGTGCTAAAGGATCTTAACAAGTATGACGACATTCCAACTACTAATTACAATAACAGCAATCTACGTACACATTATCTTTCAAAATTGTACACTAATGATTATTTTTTGCTTCATTTATTCACTATGAATGGGGTCACCTAGTTGATCTGATGGAACAAAAAGAGCAAAAAGGGAAGTAGAATAATTGTGAGGACATGTCTCACTGGTATTACTGCTTCTCAGATTACCCACAAGACATAAAGACTAATTATAAGATTTGAAATTAGCACAAGGCTCGTTAGTGCTGCTCCAAATCTGATTGTTGGAAATTTGCAGTTTTGGGATCTTCAAAATGGTACTGGAAGCACTGAATATACGCTACCTGAAGATCATCCAAAGATATCTGCCAGAGACTGGACCTTCTGTTGGTCATTAACAAGAATAAATGAATTGCATACAGCACCTTTCTTTCAGGAGCAGTGTGCGAAAGGGCTTTACAAGTTCATTAAAAAGGCTTTTATATTTCTTCAATTATATCTGTGGCATGGTAAAGACTGATCTGGCAGCCATAATCCATCACCACTAAGCCATACTACCTAACTGCTCTCTGGACATATTACGGATTGGCTCACTTTATGGCTTGTAAAGGGGAAAATGCTGCATATCATATTAAAAAATAACTGATAACATTATTATTTTATTTCCTTTTTTCACCTACCTGTGTTTTCATTATATATAAAGATAATTTTTCTACTCTTATTACATGCTGATGAATAAAACAGTATATATTTTTATTTGATTTTTTTTTAATATTTTGCTTGTAGTATTAATACTGGTGCTGAAAAGTACGGGATGGGTGCTCCTAAAGCATGTGCCAACAGTGCTCAAATCCCCACTATTCTAATTACGGGTGGCATAACTGAAGGCCTAACGTAATAACTGAACCATAACTTAAGTTGAAAAGCAACTTGGGTCCAGAATATGTATGAAAGAAGCGACCAAATTTTACACTGCCCAACCAGGACTCAAGACCATTTCTGAAATTAGAAAAGAGATGAGCTAACTTAGTTCCACAGTACAGGCAGACTCTAAGTCTAAAATGGCATTTGAGTTTCTTCTTAAGAAAGTGGAATAACAGGTAGTGCACACTGGCTGATATATAAGCCACTGAGACTCAAACTTTCAGCTGCAGGGACACACCGAACTGGCACTTGAAATGGAACACAATTGTCCAAAGTATACGTATGTAGGGAGGAGCACACTGGACACTTTTGTCTTAAGTGGTCAGAGCACCTAACTTTCTCTGAAAAAATGGCAGAGACTCGAATAGACAAAAGCAGAAAAAAACCCTATTACTATTTTTACAACAGTAGCTAATTTAACACAATCTGAAGTGGTAACAATACAAGAATTGTATTGTGTATTTATGATATCACAGAATGCCCAAGAGAAGGTGGTTGGCCAATAGGCTTCTGTCATCAGAACTGAGACTTTATTCACCATACGCAACCATGGAGCCGCTAGAAATTCATTTTCTCTAGGAATGTTCTCCCCTCTCTTGTCAGTTGACCATATCTTATTTATAATGGACTTTATATTGTCATGACTTATTTAAATCCTAACAATGACATCCTCCAGACTGCTTAATCCAGTTCAGGGTCGTGGCTGGTCGTCAATAAACCCAGAAACTGAAACAGCCCAATGAAGGTCACATGCCCTCACGCAGGACTAATTTGGATCTCCAATGGACTGAACTTTCATGTGTTTGGGGATAGGAGAGGAAAACCAGATTACCTGGAGAAAAGCCCATGTGGACACAGGGAGAATGTGCAAACTTTATGTTGAAAATGTCCTGGGATTGAACCCAGGATGCTGGATCTGTGAGGCAACAACCACCCACTGTGCTACAAGCAAACCCAGGATTTGTTAAAATTAATCAAATTTGAAATTAATCAGCTCTGAGTGATTACATCTGCTTAAGTGTTCATGTATATGTGGCACCTGGCCGGGTTTCATGCCCGGTCAGGAAGACAGGAGGAGGGTTCATTCCTCCTCCAGACCGCAAGGGGGCGTCTGCCCTGGCTGTGTTGGGGGTCACGGGTACAGGGCTTCGAAGCCCAACCCTGTAGGGGCCCGTGGCCACCGCCAAGGGGCGTCCCCGTGCCTGATGGACCCTGGACCCCAGCACTTCCGCCACACTGGGGCGTGTCGGGTGGAAGATTGCCGGTGCACATCCGGGTATGAATAAAAGGGGCCGCCTCCCTTCATTCGAGGCTGGAGTCGGGTGGAAGAGGACGAGGTCTGGAAGGAGAGAGAAGGAGGCGGTCTGAAGGAAAGGCATTGTGGTATTGGCCTGGACTTTGGGGGAGTCTGTGGGTTGTGTGGCACAATAATTGTAAATAATAATTGTATAATAAACGTGTGTTGGGTGACAAAACGATGTCTGCCTGTCTGTGTGTGGGCTGTTCCCCACATACAGTATATTAATGTCAAAAAGTTTTAGCAATTTGCCATAATGCCATTACAGCTGTAAATTTGTATAAGTGCTTGGAACCTGCACTCAGTAAGATGTTGTATACGAAATAAATTGAAATTAACTGAACTGAATTAAACTGACATTCCATGAGTCAGTGGCACAGCTGATGGGCCTTTATTTAAAAGGAGGGAAGCAAAATCCACTTGTGCCTTGAGTTGACCATCTTTTGCCACTGGCAGGTGGGTATTAGGAGTGGCCAGGCCGTGTAAATCAGCTTGTCAAGTCTTCACCACATACATTTGTCTGGAGTACAGTTCTCAATGAGGCCCTCTTTTACTGCAGTCAGAGCTTCCACGTATTACGACATCCCACCAATTTTATTGTCAGGTCTTGCATGTACTTTAAGTCTGTACATCATCAACGTAAAACCTTAAGGGAACTATTACATGCACTGAAAAATATTTGACATTTTCTGCACATACGTGTCTGTCTAGTTTACAGTGTAGTGTTGAACCATGTTTCAAAGAGTATTTCAAATAATACAGAGGCTTGTTTTTTTAATGCAGCATTAAAAAAACCTCTAAAGTTACATACAATGCCATGATTTCACTCCTGCACATAATCCAAATAAACCACTTTTGACTTGCAGTTATGTGAACTGCTACAGTTTCTTTACCAGGCTGCCATACAGATCATACTCTACATGAGGAGGACCAATGACGACATACCAATGACTAAATGATCAAATTAATGAGAACAACGCATGGCAATCACTGTGACAATATGAAAGAAAGAAAAATAGTGTTCAACTGCTGCATCAGAGGCCTTTCACATGCTCATGTTGCAATCAATGCAATGCTAAAGTGATTCAGAAAGAATATAAAAC
This sequence comes from Erpetoichthys calabaricus, assembly GCF_900747795.2. NCBI lineage: Eukaryota > Metazoa > Chordata > Cladistia > Polypteriformes > Polypteridae > Erpetoichthys > Erpetoichthys calabaricus. Next base: position 23,241,458 of record NC_041411.2, read on the forward strand.
TTCACATACAAAACAGAAATCCATTGAGATAATAAGGTTAGCTAAATAGTCAAGCTGTCTCAATATCTCACAAAGATTCTTTTTAATCATAAAAGTTTTAGCTTTGATTTCACTACAGGAATATTTGGATTTACATGTACTTGCTTAGCAAACGCACGTATTCAAAGTGACTCAGAAAAGAGGCCAACATACTTGAATAAAACAAAAATCATAATTGTGAAACCCATAGGCTCAGTCATTTTCGTTTTTGATGGCTGTAACAATGGCTGATTGGTCAGGGTCACCCAGCGAGTCAGTGGTGTTGACTGAATGGGCAGTCTTGATCTTTACAGTCTAATGGCTTAGCCTCTGAGATGTGGCATTTAGGGAGGAAATAATTAATGACACAGGAGAAAGGAGGCTTTAAGCGGAGTTTTTGAGAGCTATACTTAATATTCAGAGACCCATCTGTCTTCAGAATATTAATTTAATGACATTATTGTGATTGGTGTTGTTTATTAATTTGTGTAATTTTTATTACACTTTCCTGATGGGTTTATGGGAATTCTTGGCTGCTGGTTTGGGTTTCCTGAAGTCGAGGGATTTGATTAAGGCATTTATTCAGTCCAGTCTTTGTTCTTGACTAAGTTGTAATTTTCTAGCTTCTTATCACAGCGGCATTTTAAAGACTGATGGCCAGCATAATTTTGTGACTTTTGCGTCACCTGTTACTGAGGCCACCTCCCGGTTGTCCCCAGGATTGTGCACGCATGACATCAGCGCAATCCTTTAAAAGGTCATTTATGTGCCGTTCAGGTATCCGTGTTTTGAATAAAACTAAAAGACTCCTTGTGGGCCTCTCGGTATTTTTGATCTTGGTTTTCTGATTTATTTTCCAGCTTTCAATTCTGAATCTTGTCTCACGTTTTTGGCTTTAGCTTTGTTTTTTTCTCTTTGATTTCGATCCTAGCATTTTGTTCTTGTTTCATCTTCTTGTCCCAAATTAACAATTATTCTGCTGACCTTCAGAATATCGTTCTTGTTACCTCACTTGTTCCATGAAAAATGACACTTACCCTGCTTTACCTCTTGGTGATTGGACTGTTGAGTTTATTTGTGGGCATCAACCTAATTTTGCACATTCTAATGGAGAAGTACAGTGCAGGTGACTCAATGCATGGAAATACAAATATAATTTTGTAATCCTGATACAACAGTGGAGTTTTTCTCTCTTTCTTATTTTTCCAAACTTGGCACTGCCTGAGACACCTATCCCCAGCTGAAAATCAGCAACAGCAATTTCAGCAAGAAATCATGCTGCTACCTTGCCAATGGATTTGTGCCCAAGAGATTTCTCCACATATGCAACTGCCCTTCATGCCAAGACTGGCTAAATTACTCTCTATGAAATAAACACGATGTGACCTTTATATTGGCTTTCAAATGAACTAGAGGCCCAACGCCCTGGCAGCAGCTCAATGGAAATCAATTTATAGGCCCTGCTATGTAATAACACACTTACAAACTGCTCAGGAAGTAGGCTTTCCAGACTGCTATAATTTGTCATAATACAGCAAAGAGGAAAACCAAACAAGATTATCTAGCTCTAACTTGCTAATCTTTCATCTGCAGCAGACACAGAAAACCAGGAAGTGTGCACAATTGGAAGGAACAGCCATTTAGAAATGCTGGGGCTGCTGCCACTAACTGGATTTGAGACCAGAACATGAAGGGATTTTTCTTCTAACAAGCAAAATGAACAAAGAAAAAAAAAACAACACTTATTTAAGCTTAAAGAAAAAGGATTTTCTCACTTTACTTCCACCTATAGGTTTTACATAGAAATTGAATGGATACAAATATCCCTCTTCAAGCAGAATTTCTCAAGATTATTCACTGAGACTATTACTTGTGTTCTAGTATGAGTAGTTAATCTTGAACAGTACTTGAGGACACTGTTGGACATTAGGGGAAGACAGAAACCAAGAGGGCACATCTTCACACAAATGCTGGAGCAATGTGGAACAAGCCATTGAGTCATATAGTGTAACTAAGCAAACAAGCTTTCTTTTATATTGTGCCTTTGACAGAGCATGGCATCACAAACAATTTGAGAAAGTTCCAGATAAGTAAAGGTTCAATATTGAATTGTCAAGAAGACTAAATGAAGCAGCACAGTGTTTAAAACATCTGGACAGCTTAGATATTAACCAACCACACCTGTTTAAAGATTCACTTCACGGTCAGTGCCTTATGTAAAGGACAGTATTCATAGGAGGATCCATCTTACTATCCGAAGGTTGTAAACCGGATATGGACGCAGGGCGCTGGGCACATCGAGGCACACATGCACTGCCGCCCGCCACAGAGCAAAAAAAGAAACGAGAGGATTCGAAGGTTGTATTACAGTACGGAAACCGAAGAGGTCCACTCTGCGCTCTAACGCCCTGCAACACAGGGCGCTGGGCGCAGGGCTCACCGGATGTACGGAATCCCCACAGGTCCATGCTATGACAACGCGCTTGCGAAAGGAGTCACGTCTCAAACAAACGAAACCACAGAAACGAGACTACGACCTGTGAACTCCACCTGGAGTAAAGCGTGCACGCCAGGTTGTACAGCCGTCCGGACGCGACCGCCCACACCACCGCATATACCTTCCATGATATGTCTTCACACAGTGGCTTCCCACTGAGGCGCATATTGAGCTGTGGAGCTCGCCCCACAGTCAGACGCAGCGGCTTCCCAGAGTCAGTAGGTGGCCCCCAAACAACACAACCTGTTCAAGCAGTCAGTGTCAGCAAAGTCAACAGACTCAAACACAACGTAATGTGCCGTGGCGCCCGCCCCAGAGTCAAACGCAGCGGCTTCCCAGAGTCAGTACGTGGCACCCAAACAACACAACCTGTGAGCTACACTTGCTCTAATCCACTGTGCCAGTATTATAGATCACATAACGGTCACAGACTTCTAACCCTGCAGCTTCCCAGACTCAGTGGCTGGCACACGAACACCACAACCTGTAAACTGAACTTGCTGTGCTCCACTCTGCCAGCAGTTGGTGTCAGGAAAAGCAACGGAATCACGTCTCCACAAAACGAAACCGCTTTACTTCACATATGCTTATGTGGTTAAATGACATTTCCCCAGACGCACCCACCCTCCATGATAGGTCATCCATCCAGATATCAGACGGAACAGAAACTGATTGCCATTCTTGGATTTCCGATTCGCTAGCGAATCGCGGGCTTACTAGTAAGCTAAAGAAGAGATCAGACTGCCAGGACTAGACTTTACAAAGCAGTCACTCAGGCTCACCTGATGAGCGCCCCAGCACTCCCCTCACACCTCCAAAATTAACACTCCTCATGCGTGAATTACCAATCAACAAATCATCTCACTTTTGTGTATTGCTTTGATTAAGTGCTGTCATAAAACAATCAATTAGGTCTTACTTCAGACCACACTCTCCCCTTATGAGCACTTACATAAGCAAATTAAAAAGTAATCAATCGATCCATACATTGGTAACATTTATAGTGAGTGCGGCCGCTAAACTGCATCACAATTCATTTTAAATGTATTTTATAAGGTGTCTTTTACAAATCAAACATGACATTTCAAAACAAAAGGACGTTACTTGCACTAATGCCATCTGGGATGGTCTCCTGCTCTCTACAACTCTAAAGCTGGAGCACACTGGGTGTATTCATTACGTATTTACATTAAACAATACGTCACATTTTCAATAAGTAATGTTAGCTAAATAGACAGTATAATATCAAAAATGGTGAAGGAACATTGAGGTAAAAGTAAAGAGGGGGATAAATACAAGTAGAATACCATGGGTAGATGATAAGAAAGATGGAGGGCACTGGGGCTTGCTGTAGCTGAAGTGTTTCAAGTAAAACCACATGGCTGCTGATTCGATCTCCACGTCTGATTCACTGTATGGCATCTGCCAGTCAGAATGGAACTAAAGCTCTTCACTTGTCAGACTTCTCTCTGACTGTGTGCGTGTTGAAAACTGCCAGCAGCACTTTCCCTTTTTTTGAAGAAATGTAGCAGACAGAAGTGCATTTTGTACCCAGGGGCAGATACTTTCTTCTGAATTGTCTTGTTCTCAGTCTGTTCTACTTCTTTCTAAACTTGTTTTCTTTTTCTTTTTTAAAGGGTCCCTCATTCAGATGAAGACATGCAGGTTCGGTTGACACTGATGTATTTTGTACCTGTGTCTGCACATTGTTAACTGAAAGTGCAGTGAGGCATCTTGACATGGATGACAATTAAAATCAAAATGAAGCCTACACGGAGAAACAGAAAAAGATCCCTGCTAGCTAGAAACTGGAAGACGAAGAAACAACTAAACAATCAATATTTCTTTTTTTAGGGTCTATTTCACCACATACTTTACAAAATGGAGCTTTTTTAATTCTAATACAGGGTATGAGAGTTAAATATTTTTTCATTCATTGTCTAAGCAGGTTTATTTCAGAAACAGGTTCTGAAAGCCGGAGCCTATCCTTGTGGCTTTAAACGTGAGGCAGAAACCAAACCTGTAGGGCATTCCAGGCCTTCATGATGCATATTTACTGGCACATTCTATCTCTCTAATACTGGCAATTTAGAGTCATTAACATGGAGGTGTTTAGGAGAGATGGCAGTGGAGTTTTTAACCAGATTGTTTAACGGAATCTTGGAAAGTGAGAGGATGCCTGAGGAGTGGAGAAGAAGTGTACTGGTGCTGATATTTAAGAATAAGGGGGATGTGCAGGACTGCAGTAACTACAGGGGGATAAAATTGATGAGCCAAAGCATGAAGTTATGGGAAAGAGTAGTGGAAGCGAGATTAAGAAGTGAGGTGATGATTAATGAGAAACAGTATGGTTTCATGCCAAGAAAGAGCACCACAGATGCGATGTTTGCTCTAAGGATGTTGATGGAGAAGTTTAGAGAAGGCCAGAAGGAGTTGCATTGCGTCTTTGTGGACCTGGAGAAAGCATATGGCAGGGTGCCTCGAGAGGAGTTGTGGTATTGTATGAGGAAGTCGGGAGTGGCAGAGAAGTACATAAGAGCTGTACAGGATATGTACGAGGGAAGTGTGACAGTGGTGAGGTATGCGGTAGGTGCGACGGATGGATTCGAGTTGGATGTGGGATTACATCAGGGATCGGCTCTGAGCCCTTTCTTATTTGCAATGGTGATGGACAGGTTGACAGATGAGATTACACAGGAGTCCCCGTGGACTATGATGTTTGCTGATGACATTGTGATCTGTAGCGATAGTAGGGGGCAAGTTGAGGAGACCCTGGACAGGTGGAGATATGCTCTAGAGAGGAGAGGAATGAAGGTCAGTAGGAACAAGACAGAATACATGTGTGTAAATGAGAGGGAGGTCAGTGGAATGGTGAGGATGCAGGGAGTAGAGTTGGCGAAGGTGGATGAGTTTAAATACTTGGGATCAACAGCACAGAGTAATGGGGATTGTGGAAGAGAGGTAAAAAAGAGAGTGCAGGCAGGGTGGAATGGGTGGAGAAGAGTGTCAGGAGTAATTTGTGACAGATGGGTATCAGCAAGAGTGAAAGGGAAGGTCTACAGGACAGTAGATGATCCACTGTGGCAACCCCTAACAGGAGCAGCCGAAAGAAGAAGAAGAAGTTAACCAACACCAAATGGCTTTGGAATGTGGAAAGAAATAAAAGCACATGAGAAAATACACAAAAAAACAAGTGAGAAGGTGCCAGCTCCACATAGACAGTAGCTAGGTTTAGAATCATTACACCACTATGGCAAATGACTGCATTACTGCTGGCTTAAACCTTATGTGAACAGTAGTAGACCCCTAGTTTTCAGTCCACTAGGGGAGATCTTAACAATAGCCATACAGTATAAACTCATCCTCTAAACACTGATCAAAAGATTGACATGCCTAATGATATAGAACTAAAGATTTTTGGATTAAACAAAGAATATTTTAAAAGACCCCAAAACCATGAATTGGATTAAGTTACAGTATAATCACTCTATATATAAAGTAATAAGACATCCATCAGTCTGGTGTCCATACCCGGGTGGCAATGTCCAATGAACAAAAGAAAGTGGCTAGCGTAAGAGAGCAAACTATGCGGCATACATCCGTGTGTCAAAGCATCACGTCATCTAGAGTCCACAACAGGGCTGGAATGTTCAGTGTCCAATGAATAAAGGAAACGATGCTAAAAGAAAAAGGGATGTAAGGCATATCTGGTGAACAGAGGTTCATAAATTACCACTGTAACAGTTAAGCCCATTTTAATAAATGAACGTTTCGCTATGCCAGCATGTTACAATGAAAGAAAGCAATCAGGGCCCAAATAAAAGTGAAGCAGCTGAAACACAAACTATCAAAATTGAAAACTTAGAACATTAGAATCTGTGTTACAGCAGAATTGACGAGAGCAGCAACCTGGGCAAAAGCCACTGATGCTGTGAAAGGAATTCTCACTCTCACAATCAGACATTGCCTTGATTTTGGCATCTTACCAGCAGACTGAAGGTGTGAAATACACATGGTGCTGGAAAACAGGACGTCTTGGGAGTTTGAGGCTCAATAAAAAATACAAAAACAGGCAAATATGAAGGCACACGACTGACTCCTTTGACATCACCAGTCCTCACTGGAGTCAAGTTCTAGTTATGGGTTTTGACTGGATGGAGATTTTGTTAGGGAATTTTGAGCAGCAGTTCACTGAAGGGCCATGATCACACATAATGTTTGAAATTTACAATGTTCATCTGTCTGCTCTGAGGATATCTTTGGTCACATTCAGATACAGCTTGCTCATCAGATGTGTTTGTATTCTTATGCTGTGACCTGTCTTCTACTGACATCTACTTGTCCTCTTAATGTACTCTACTGACCGGATTTCTTCTTCCCTGTGTAAACTTTGTGAACTCAATCACAAATAAAATCTCAAATAAGATCGACGAACTGGCTGCGCTGGTGAAAAATGTCAGAACCTACAGAGAATGCAGTTTGTTGTGCTTTTGCGAAACGTGGCTAACTACCACCATCCCAGATGCTAACGTAGAGCTACCCGGGTTTAGCACAGTTAGAGCGGACAGAGATGCAAGTACCTGCGGGAAGCACAAAGGAGGAGGACTCGTTCTCTATGTTAATACACGGTGGTGTAACTCTGGACATGTTAATGTCAAAGTCTCCACTTGCTGCAGGGACATCGAACTGTTGGCCGTAAGTTTACGTCCCTATTACTTGCCCAGAGAGTTTGGACACGTCATTGTTGTTATCGTGTACATTCTGCCTCGGGCGGATGTGGAGACAGCGAGTGACATCATCCATTCTGCTGTTGCTAAGTTACAAACGCAGCACCCTGAGGCGCTTGTGCTAATCACTGGAGACTTTAACCATGTGACGCTGGACAAAACATTACCTGCCTTCTCCCAAACACCCGAGGAAATAGGACTATTGACTTACTGTATGCAAATGTTAAAGACGCATACAGCGCCACCCCGCTGCCTGCGCTTGGGAAAGCAGATCATAACCTGGTTCTGCTTCAGCCTCACTACAAACCAAGAGTGAGGGAGCTACCTACAACCACACGATCATTCAGGAAGTGGTCCCCTGAGGCAGAGAAGGCTCTGAGAGACTGCTTTGGAACTACAGACTGGGATATCCTGCAGGGATCACATAGTGAGAACATTGAGGAAGTTGTTGACCGCACTGCTGACTACATCAACTTCTGTATGGACATTGTAGTTCCAGTAAGAACTGTACGCTGCTATGCTAACAACAAGCCATTGATTACAAGTGACATCAAGGGCCTTTAGAACCAGAAGAAAAGGGCTTTTAAAGGCAGTGATCAGCATGAGCTCAAGTGCGTGCAGAAGGAACTCCGAGTCCAGCTCAGGGCGGCGAAGGAGCAGTACAGGAGAAAGCTGGAGCAGAAGTTGCAGAATAACAGCATGAAGGAAGTGTGGGATGGGATGAAGATCATCACTGGCTGCAGCTCGAAGCGGGGTACCACCATCGAGAGAGACGTGAAGAGAGCAAACCAAATGAACAACTTCTTTAACAGGTTTAACCACCCTAACCCACTCTCACTCTCACCTCGGAGTACTGCACCCTCCACACATCTTTCTGCTGATACCAGCATAGGAGAGACATCCCCACCCATAATTACAACAGTGCAAGTAAGCAGAGAGCTGAGGAGACTTCGTGCCAGCAAAGCAGCGGGTCCAGATGGAGTATCTCCACGACTGCTGAAGGTCTGTGCATCGGAGCTGGGGGGTCCTCTACAGCGCATCTTCAACCTGAGCCTGGAATAGGGGAGAGTCCAGAAGCTTTGGAAAACATCTTGCATCACCCCAGTCCCAAAGGTATCACGTCCTAGTGAGCTGAATGACTTCCGGCCTGTTGCTCTGACATCACATGTGATGAAGACCATGGAGAGGCTGCTGCTTCACCACCTGAGGCCACAGGTTCAACACACCCTTGACCCTCTGCAGTTTGCATATCAGGTGAAGGTGGGAGCGGAGGATGCCATCATCTACATGCTACACCGATCCCTCTCCCACTTGGACAGAGGCAGTGGTACTGTAAGAATTATGTTTCTAGACTTCTCTAGCGCCTTCAACACAATCCAACCTCTGCTCCTTTGGGACAAGCTGACAGAGATGGGAGTAGATTCATACCTGCTGGCATGGATCGTGGACTATCTTAAAGACAGACCTCAGTATGTGCGTCTTGGGAACTGCACGTCTGACATTGTGGTCAGCAACACAGGAGCGCCACAAGGGACTGTACTTTCTCCGGTCCTGTTCAGCCTATATACATCGGACTTCCAATACAACTCAGAGTCCTGCCATGTGCAAAAGTTCGCTGACGACACTGCTATCGTGGGCTGCATCAGGAGTTGGCAGGAGGAAGAGTATAGGGACCTAATCAAGGACTTTGTTAAATGGTGCCACTCAAACCACCTACAACTGAACACCAGCAAAATCAAGGAGCTGGTGGTGGATTTTAGGAGGCCCAGACCCCTCATGGACCCCGTGATCATCAGAGGTGACTGTGTGCAGATGGTGCAGACCTATAAATACCTGGGAGTGCAGCTGGATGATAAATTGGACTGGACTGCCAATACTGATGCTCTGTGCAAGAGAGTACAGAGCCGGCTATACTTCCTTAGACGGCTGGCGTCCTTCAACATCTGCAATAAGATGCTGCAGATGTTCTATCAGACAGTTGTGGCGAGCGCCCTCTTGTACGCGGTGGTGTGCTGGGGAGGCAGCATTAAGAAGAAAGACGCCTCACACCTGGACAAACTGGTGAGGAAGGCAGGCTCTATTGTAGGCATGGAGCTGGACAGTTTGACATCTGTGGCAGAGCGACAGCCGCTCAGCAGGCTCCTATCAATTATGGAGAATCCACTGCATCCACTAAACAGTGTCATCTCCAGACAGTGGAGCAGCTTCAGCGACAGACTGCTGTCACCGTCCTGCTCCACTGACAGACTGAGGAGATCGTTCCTCCCCCAAACTATGCGTCTCTTCAATTCCACCTGTTAACATTATACAAAGTTATTGTCTGTTTTTTACCTGCATTATTATCAATCTTTAATTTAATATTGCTTTTTTTGTATCAGTAAGGTGCTGCTGGAGAATGTGAATTTCCCCTTGGGATTAATAAAGTATGTATGTATGTATGTATGTATGTATGTATGTATGTATGTATGTATGTATGTATGTATGTATGTATGTATGTATGTATCTATCTATCTATCTATCTATCTATCTATCTATCTATCTATCTATCTATCTATCTAAACATGTTGCTTAGTTCTCCTTCATTTGGATATTAGCATTGTACTTTGGATCAGGCGTTGTATGAAGCATTTGTGTTATAGACTAATATGGGCCAAGTGGTCACTTTATCAGATCCACCAATCCAAAAACCAAAGTTCTGAAATGAAAGAAGATTCAGCTTCCTGCCATGGTCTCTGTGGTCCCTAAATCTCAATCTTATCAACCACCTGTGAAATGGGTGCACAAGCAGAAATACAGAATTGGATAATGTCACACAGTGGACAGCATGCCCACGGCACACCTCTCCATACCGTGAGGTATACTAAAATACACACTGATTACGCAGGTTGAGAGCACTAACTAAATGAACAAGCTAAATTACTGGCCCCTTTACTGGTATGCTATACAGTACATAGCGGGAGGGGGGGGGGGGGGGGGGGGGGGGGGGGGGGGTTTGTGTCTTCAGTGAACTAGTGACCCGTCTAGCACTGGTGCATGCCTTGTGCCAGTGTACACTCTGACCCCCACCAACCTGGCATGATGGATCTAAAGTAGTCTGAAATGGCCTTTTGATTTATCTGTGAATGCCTCCCCCCTATCCAACAAAGGGAAATACAAGCACTTCTTGTCACACATGCTCTCTGCTCTTAGAGTCCCAGCAGTAGGCTCCCAGCTGCCCCCCGGCATCAGACACTCCAGGCAGTGGAACCCGTGCCTCTCTTCGGCCTTTACTTTCATCGTGCTCGTCGAGAGGTGCGCCTGCAATACCGCAGATCGTGCTCAGCATCCTAGCCATTTCAAAGGAGCACAGTACCATTAGTCAAATTATGCAGCTTTAAAACTTGTCGCTTTGCCAGATCTGTTTCTAATTAAGCCCCATGCGCTGGCATGTGAGAACACAGCTGTGTGTTCTAGCCTTGAAGAATTAGAGGTCTGACTGTAGCTTATTACCACGGAAAAGGCACTGAAGAGATTGCTAATCACGGGTCATTGAACTTGCAAACAAATAGGCAGCAGAAGAGGAACACAAATAGCAACGCCTTTCATTCAAAGATGTTTCAGCTGTCCGCAAATACAGAAGCTCCCTGTGCTCCATGGGCTTGAGTTTTAGAAGCACAACTGGGGTTGATACAGTATCAATGCTTTGAGGCATTCCAAAATCAAATTTTAATTGTTACTTTAATGCATCTTATTATTATTTATTTCTTTACCTGTCCAGTCCAATTTTGGTGTTATAAAGAACTGGAGCATATCGGGTGCCTCACTTAAACAAAGCCTGGCTGTCTGCCAGTCCACCAACTCAATGCAGAAATCACCAATCAACTGATGTGGGGGAAAAAATCAAGGAAGATGAGGAGGAGGTTAGGTGCATGAACTGATATGGTGTGTTGCTGCACCCACCACACGACAAAACACTTCAGGATTCCAACTTAGGACCCGAATACAGCCATGCAACAAAAATCAAGAGTACCAAGAAAAACAGGTACAGGGAGAAAACAGAGACTCCACACAGAGGTGGTCTCAGCAGTGAGGCAGCAGTGCTAATTAATGTGCCACCGTCCTATCTCACTGCCAGCATTCATTTTTAATAACGCCTTCTCAGGCCAAATCATTGGTTTGAATGTTTCCACACACTGTCAGCCTGATTCAGTAATTTATTTTGATTTGGATGAAGGGTCCCCATTGAGAGTTTAGAGGTAAGAGGGACATGACTACAGTGTATGACAATTGCACATGAGCATTACTTCCTAATATCTGGAGGGGTATATTTAGTAACTTCTGTTCTATGGCTATTACCACATTTATTTCTAATTAACTGTGCAGCAAGACAGCAAAGAGCAACACTGCAGTCTGACAACAACCTAAAGTAAGCACAGATTAAAGGGTCACTATATTAGGATGTCTGACCAGTGACTGTTAGGAAAGAAAACTGGTGTGCTCAACAAGTTCAATAAGTGTGCGGACTCTACAACACTCGTGCAATTGCTTGTTGACTCCTACCAGGGGGCGCAACACTCTAAAGCAGGACACAGCCTGTTAAACGTCACTTCTGACTGCAGTATGTGTGTGACCCTGAGTCACTCACTTCACCTACCAGAACTCACGTTACACACATCTATAAATCCCTTTGAATTATTATGTCAATTAAACCAGTAAGTGCAGTTGGTCACATGAATTTGTTTTACTACTCTGAGCTAGCACACGTGTCCCATTTAATTTTCACTTGTATTCAGATTTCCTGTGTGAGAAATGGGATAATATTTTTGCCGCTTTAAGTTAAACTTTTCATACATTCAGCATCAGTTATTCTGAATTCAGCTCTGGGTTGTAAGCCCAAAGTCTACTCTGGCAGCACCCGGTGCAGAGTGTGAACCAGTCTTACTGTATGTGACAGGCCAGTTCATCACAGGGCCCATTCACACTGGGCCAGTTTAGACTCGCGTCTTAACTTGATTCCCACAGCTTTGAAATGTGCTTGGAGAAAAACTCGTACAGATACATGTACAATGTATAAATGAGAATAGCTAGTGTTGCAAGGATAAAGCCTAAGTCCCTAGAATTGGAATAAGTGACTTAAGTAAATAGACAGATGAACACACATTATTTATACACAGACAAACTATCTGACTTCTAATGGGGCATCTGTGGCAGCAGGAGTGACACATGACGGGTGAGGGTGAAACAAGAATCAGAGATGAGAATGACTACAAGTAAGTGCAGAATGTCATGGAGCAAGAGGAAGACAAATGCTCCATTAAGAAAAAGGCTTGGTGTGAACGGCTGCTGTGCTGAGGAGAAACAAAGTACAGTACCATGGTTTGGGCACATGGAGCAAAAGTCAGAGGATGACTGGGAGAAGAGGCCAAGAGGAAGACAAAATGAGACATGGATAGTGGTGAGGGTTAGATGATATGAAAAGTATGTGTCTCATCCCAAAGCATGCGAAGGACTATGGAGAGTGGAGGAAAGGATCTGAAAAGGGTAACTGACATAATTAAATAAAACTTAAATGACCAATAAAGCAATGGCAGTGATGATGATAACGATGATGAATGTTACAGTTCACCCTGTTACCCTATGAGAAACAAGCTGGGGGTACATAAAGCCACAGAGGAAGAGAGCTGAAACTCTCTAAAGAAAGAATTCTCTAGAAAGGAACTATAATTCCCTAGGAGACAAACCACCCCAGTGAGGTCAAATCTGCAGATTTGTGGTGTGCCCCTTCAGGTGAGGTGACCAAGGGACACTGCAAAGGGAAAAGGCAACGAGGATATCAGGCCTGGAAAACAGGACAAGGGCTACTCTAGAACCTGAAAGCACTGAGTTTACTTATGGTACATTTCTGAACATTTCTTAACCTAGTTTTAAAACTTGTATTCTGTACATTTTTGCATGAAAAGATATGGTATTATTAAGGACATCTTACATGACAGGGATGGAAGCTTTACTCCAGGATCTTGTGTTCTGGCTGGTTCAGCACAACAGTCAGATCATGTAACATGAATGTGTACTTGCATATATAGTACAAATACAGTGCCTGCTGTATATCACATAACTAATAATAATAATTCTTCACATTTATATAGTGCTATTCTCTCTACTCAAAGTGCTACCACGCAGAGAGGACCAGGGATGTGAACCCATGATCTCCTTACTGAGAGACAGCAGCACTATCACTGCTCCAAACGACTCTGATGCCTTTTGACATGTAGCAAGAATGCTGAGCTACAGAGTATGGGTACTCACACGTTCACAAAAAGATGAACTCATGAGGTGTAAATGATGACAGCTCAAAAAATGGATCATTTAACCAACAGCCTCTTACAATCAAGGTCACACTTCATTAAGAGAAGCAATAGGGAATGTATGCCTGGAACACTTTGTCTTTCTAAAGAGCTTCGTTTATCCATCATTTATAAATTCACTAAATAACGTTTAAGGTCGTGAGGCTTTAGAGCCTACCTATGCAGCTTTGGGTGCAAGGCAGGATGAGAGTTTATCACAGGGTACACTGACACACACATTCAAACTGGCCAGTTTCAAGTCATCTATCAACCTAACACATATATCATTTGAGTGTGAAAAGAAAGCCAAACGGGGAGAGCATGAAAACTCCATACAGCAAAAAACAAAACTATGGTAACCTCTCAAGAAGATAAGTCACTATAAAGCTCAAAACCAATTTGAGTTTGAAATGGACTGTTGATACTCAAAGCCTAAAAAAGAAAACAGCCTATGAGCTATTGGGAGTTCAGGTGAAAAGTTAGAAATTATGCAACCACTGAGTCAAGATCATTGTCTGACAGATGGCCTTGCCAAATTATGCACAACCACAGGATAATAACCCTCCTTTGTGGCCTTTTGCTGTGGTCACGTGCTATGGGACACACGAGAAATGCGAGTTTCCCAGTGGGAAATTCTACAACAACAGCCTTCAAAATGGGAGCACCCAAGGGAAAAATTCAAAGAAAAAAACAGAATACCAAATAACCGAGTTGCAATGTAACTTTGACCTTTCATCTCATTTCATAATCTAAAATAAAAAATATAATAAACGGCATTTTTGTGGTTAAACTGGATTTGAAACAATGCTACACACTCTTGAAACGTTTAGTATGCTTTTCAGTTTCTTGAAAAAACCAGAGCGTATCTCTAATTGCTTTGTTCTGTAGGTTGAGTAACAAATCAACAACAACCTCCCAAAACGCTGACTGGATATTCAAACGAATGTAATGAAGTGAGAAGGCATCACAGGTGGGAACTCTGAAAATCCAATTGCACGTGAACACATCATATATTCCCTGCCAAAGGGCACTAAGTAACTATTCCACCTTGGAGGCGTCCTGCCCGGTTCTCTGATCTCATGAAATTTTTAAAGACAAATTTTCTGGTAAAAATATGTTATGTTTTTAAAGTAGCAAAATAAACATAAAGAAACAAAAGAATATTTTTGGCAATTGTCATCAAAAATAAGACTTTTTCATTCACTTACAGCAGCTATATAAAGTTGGATAGACATTAGCTTATTTATTTCAAATATATTATTATGAATGTGACCACATTATGAAGATGAACCTTTTAATTAATATATATTTTATATTTGACAATAAGCTATGTAAATGGTATTCATGTGAATGATTAGGTATGAGCTAGAAATGTTTAAGAAGAAGACTTTTACACTGTGACTTGTTTAGTGAATATCAACTAAGACTTGCCCGCTTGCTTTGGTCACCACATAACAGCTCAAAACCAGTTAAAAGAGGGGTGATCTGAGATAACACATTAACCACAGCTTTGGGAGCTGAAAGGCACACAGACATTGGTGAAGTGCTGATTTGTAGAAGGTTCAAGAACATAAAGTGTGCCTAGTCAGGACTGGTCCAGGGGCACATTGTCAGACCATAGGAAGGGTGTTGGTGCCTATACTACAATGCCCCATTGGTCCAAGGGGTACAGTAAGGAAGACAAAAGCTGGCTTAAATATGAGGGCTCATCTCTGCCCTTTCATCAACATCCATCCAGAGCCCATGTTGTACTGAAGATCTATCAGCTCAGACACACAAACTAGATGGAAAGAGCCACCTGATACCTGGGCACAGGGCCGGATTTATATGAAAAGAGGCCCTAGGCTATTCCACTTATGAGGCCCTTTCACCTTCCATTTTTAAGTTTGTAAATTACATGAGAGATAATAAAATACGTAATATGTGTTGATCTTAACCAATACATTTTTATGTTTGTTTATTAGTCATATGCGTAGAATTTCTCCTTATTTTCGGTTCAGTGTTTTAGTGTTCACTGTTTTTAGAATAGTGTAATTTTAATTTTGCTAACAATTTGAATATAGGCCCCTCTTGATCTTGAGGCCCTAGGCTGAAGCCTAGTTAGCCTATAGGAAAATCCGGCCCTGCCTGGGCACATTGGATGCCCTGTTCTTATCCATCCAGGCATATATATACACACACACATACCAACACTTAATCTATTATGAGTGAAATACCATATGATCCTGCCCCCTGTTTAACTCTATTTCACAGTCTGGGAGCTAGAGGGTTAAATGAAAAGGGAACTAACTAAATTCATCAGTGCAGTCAACCTTGGTGTGGTTAGAGTGTGCGAAAAGCAAGAGACAGGCAGACGGCTGCTACCTTCTGTCTAGGCCAGAGAGTGAATCAAGGGGGAAGGAAAAGCTTGGGCCACAGACTATTTAACAATCAGGGGAGCAGGATCACCCTTACAAACCCTCCTTGATAAAACAGTCCAATTTGGTTAAATCCAAGGGGTCTAAACTAAAAGTTACACAGAAATGTGTCACATGAGCCACTCATAGATAGATAGATAGATAGATAGATAGATAGATAGATAGATAGATAGATAGATAGATAGATAGATAGATAGATAGATAGATAGATACTTTATTAATCCCAATGGGAAATTCACATAGACTACTCCCCTTTCAAGTGCCCCTTAGTGCCATCACTATGCCAGCCAATTCTTTCTCAGAAAATCAATTTCACTCCATCCACCTCACAGGCAAGGGCAGACTTTAGGAAGAATGGCACCACTCCATTTGTGTGCTTCAACTGTCAATTACATTCCGCTGACAGTTTATTCAGAGGGGCAGAAAACTACACAAAATGGAAAGTTTCCTTAGCTGAGATTTCTTCTAGCTTTTTACCCTGCTTTGGGGAATTCATTACCTCCTATTCCTTAACTGGAATGTCTACAGTGTCACTTTTACTTTGAATGTATTCAGTGCCCTAATCATGTGTGACAAGCTCTGGGCCCAAGCCTGAAATTCACTGCAGAGTTCAGGCAAAACTAAAGTTAACTCTACAAGAAATCTCAGCTCAGCAGCCATGTGTCATCTGACAGTACCCTGTACCCTTCATTACTTAACTCCAGCAAGGACTCAATCCAGGAGGTTAATATATGAAACATGAAGCTTGTCCTGTAATGACGTTTTTTATGAAGCCACTTAAGGCAATGCACACAACCGAGAACGCTCCTACCATTGTCTTTATCACACATGCCACAAAGCCATACATCCACTACAATCACACTTTCTGTATTCGTTTTGCATTTCCATTTTATCAATCAGTACTGAATTGCTTCTAAATGTTAGTGCATGGGTGGGATGACTTTCTCAATACTCGCCTCATTATATCTAGACTGTCTTACTAGAAACGTTTTTAGAAGTGTGATCAGGAAATGCTTGGGGAAAAACACAGTTCCCCTAAAGTCTTTTAGAAGCAGGGTTGACACTCACCAAGGTGCAGTGAGTCACCATCTTAACTACTGAGCCGGTAATAATGTCACGTTGTAACATTGATAATGTGTTGTTAGCAATAAGCAGAGCATGAAGACTTGGCAAAATGCTGGCACCCGCAATAAACAAAATGAACACAAAATGGTAAATAAATATGATGTTAATAAATAATAACATTACGAAAAAAGCAAAACCAAACACAAAAATAAAAACTAGACAAAACAAAATCCTATAATCACAACAATCTCTCAAATGGACTTTTTCTCCAGAACTTTTACATTTGTGTTTCATCAAACCCCACCACCTTCATGTTTTGATTGAATGTTATTTGCCTCATAATAAATGCTCCTTCCATAATAAAAAACTCAACTCCATTTCACAAAACTTCAATGTAACCATCTCCTCTCTCAGACACAAACTCCACAAAGCCACATCACTCCAATCATCATCTGTTCCCAGAATGCATGGGGCCTCTTTCCAATCTGCTGTAATTCCCATTTTCATACTTCTCCTGGTGGTGTATTTTTGTATGTGGAGTGTTGATTATATCTGACAGACCACAGTAATCCTGTTTGCTCTGTTACATGCCTTACAACAGGCGGTTGATGATGCCATCACACAATTCCAACACCACTCCAGCTGGCACTGCTGCCCTGCTTCTTTTTGACACTTGCGCATATACAGGGTAGTGGCATAAAGTAGGAAACTCATTTTAGTGGGTGTGCAGAGAATGCGGTTTGCTTTGTTTTTTTTTTATTGTTTGCCACACATCCCCCCCCACCCCGGGGAGGCTGCCACTCTTGATCCCTGCCATGATTTGAGAGAGGGTATTTTTAGTTGCAGTGCACAGCTCAGCAGGCTTACTCGGTCACGTTTGGGAGAGACGACCCTGATTATCTCTAATCCCAGGGCATATTGCTTACTCACCCAATTACACCATAAAACAGCACTGTTGGAGAGGGAGAAGTGATGGTCTTATTACAGCAGAGGATATTTCCGAAGATTTAAAATAAGTATAATTACAATGGTATTATTTTGCAGTGAATTTTGTCAATATCAGCTTAAAGCACACTTTCTACACAGTATTCTAAAAAATAATTAGCTACAAATGTTCAAGTAAGCATGCAGTTTATTGTGTTGCATTTAATAAAAATTCTAGAACTATGATAATATTTTATTTATAGAGCACCTTTAAGCATTTAATTGGAAGCTTTCGGTTTGTACTTGTTGAACACACTAAGGGTAATGATTCTGTCACTGCAGTGTTGATGCAACTTCGGCCTTCACATCACAACTTACTCATTCTAAGAGTGGCACAGTGACAGGCACATCATAGCTTCAAAGACCTGATTTCAATCCTGGCCTAGGTCCTTAACTGTCTTTAGTTTGCACATTCCTCTTGTTTATGTGGATTTTTCTCCAATAACCCAAAGACGAGTGTGCCAGATGGATATTGATTGTAAATGCTTATACCACATTATCAGCACGTAGATTTATCCTGCTTAACTGGAACAATCCCAGCCCACTTTTTATAAGTCAGTGGGTAACTTATGTTCTGTACTATTTGAAATTGGAAAAAAATCTAATTCTAACTTAGAGGATCTGTTTAAAACTTTTTAACAATATGACAAGATCTAATTAATAACATTTTAGAATAAGCATTTATACTGTGGAAAAGGACATTCTCCCTTCCCTGTTTTTTTCTCTCTTTAAATTTCTGCCCATGCTGTTGGCTCTCCTGTCTTTCTCTCAGCTGGGGATTCAATTTTGTTTTGTTAAGTTCAACTTGATTGTATAGAATGTTATCTTCTTTGTTGTATAAGTTAGACGGGATTGTATGGAATGTTGAGTTCTTCAAATGAAATAAAAAAAATAATAATTTCAGCATGAATATGGATAGGAGAAAATGGATTTGTTTATGTATATAAATACTTAAAAGAAAGATGAGACTGGAGCTCTGAATAAAGCTCCCACTGTCAGCTATAATGTATAAAGTGGTCAAGAACAATTTGTTTTGCAGCAGATGGCTCCCATTCACAACGTGATCATAATGTTGTGCTCCACTGAAGTGCTTTAGATGCTCTGGAGTAACAGTGCATTTATTTCTGCTTTTTTGATGACATCTCAGCTGTACTTCACAATTTTGCTGGCACTGTAAACTTATTTAAGTTTTCACAAGCAGTATAAGCATCAAAGGCGACGGAGTTGATCCTAATGAAATCCTTAATAGCTACACATAAAAGTGATCGATCCAACACAGAGCAAGAATTAATGGAGATGAATTCCTTAAGGACAGCACAAATTGCATACAAAACTAGCTTATTTTGCTGCACCGATGTGTTAAATTAACATTTCAGCACACTGGTGTTAAGGGGTGGAAGAGAACACTTAAACGGGTTGCCTTTAAAATTGGATATGTCATTAAGAATATGCTGGCATTTTACAGCTCAAACTGGTAAACAAATACGAAAAAATACACAGATTCTGATTTTTGTTGGCAAAGTTCTTAGCTATGGGAACACAATCCCAAGGTTCTTTATAATGCAGTTGTGTATTGTTGAGAATGACAGGGCAAGGCATGGGAATCCCAGTACAGGCTTAGAAGATGCCAGGGATTTCACATGCTGTATTTATCTGCTCCTTCCATAGTTGAGCAGTCGCTGATCTGAAAGAAGACCCCAGCCAACTAGGCCTACTTTACCTCCCTGCCCCTCACACTCTGCTCCTCTTTAAAAGGACTCCACCAGCATCAGGAGCCTGTTGAGTGCATCTCAACTCATCTTTGCAAACTGTGCTTTGACAATGACTGTGGTACTTTATCATGACTACCCAGTTCATCCCCCGCTAAATATGATTTTCCCATTTGAGACTCCAGTCCTTTCTGGAGATTTCCAAATTTTATTTTACATTATGCATTCATTAACTTTTACAAACCTGTTCATTCCAGTATAGGGCTGGGTGGCTGACCTGACAGAAATGGACACAAGATAAGACAGAACGCTAGCCCATCTTAGGCAGCAGACACTCACCCAAGACACCTTGCAATTTGTAGTTTTTTCTTTTTTCATACTTTAAATACTGGCAGGTGACATTGGTTCATTCAGAGTCACAGAATTCTTTAGGGTTGGGGACTGAACCCAGAAGCCTACGGGGTATACCCTTCATGGTCTATCCCTTGACCAGAAGATGTAACTGCAGAAAGTCACTTTCTCAAATATATATTGAGCCCCATGGCTACCCAAGAATCAGAGTTGGATTAAGCAGGTTCAAACATGCAGGGCTGGATTGGTGTTTATTTTCCTTTTAACTGATAATATCTTGCAATCGCATGAAAGTGGCAGCAAATATTTGTAGATTAAATTCCAGCCAACACCTCCCTCTCATGCTTTCTAAGCTGCACGGAATGAGGAATTTAGCTTCCAGCTCAGTGGCATTTTTTTATTTTTGTGCTCAATTGACTTTGCTGTCCATTGTCATTTGTTGGGAAGCATATGGTATCTTCTCGGAGTTACAATTGTGATAAACTGACATTTTTTCCAGGTTTGTAAATGGTTGGATGGCTTGATTGGTGGATGCGTTCACAGCCATTGATTGATGACTGCAAATACAACCCTCTGATGTCCGTCACCACCCCACCCCGAGTCCCACAGCCTGGATGTCATGAATTGAGCTACACTTTTATAATAGCGGATAAGGGGTCTACGTGTCTGCATGGGTTTCCTCCCACAGTCCAAAGACATGCTTGTTAGGTGCAATGGCAATCCTAAATTGTCCCTAGTGTGTGCTTGGTGTGTGGGTGTGTGTGTGTCCTGCGGTGGGCCTGGGATTTGTTCCTGCCTTGCGCCCTGTGTTGACTGGGATTGGCTCCAGCCAATAGGATATAACGGCTTGGATAATGGATGGATGGATGAGGGCTTACTGTGGGAATTTAATCCATAGTATCTTGAAGATTTATCAGGCTCCTTATCAATAACTGCTACATATTTCAGAGTTTCAGCATTATAATTATACAGTTAGGTCCATAAATATTTGGACAGAGACGACTTTTTTCTAATTTTGGTTCTGTACATTACCACAATGAATTTTAAATGAAACAACTCAGATGCAGTTGAAGTGCAGACTTTCAACTAAAGCATTAAAAAAATGCTTTAGTTGCCTCACATTTTTATGCAATCGTTTTGTTCACCCCACTGAATTAAAGCTGAAAGTATGCACTTCAGCTGCATCTGAGTTGTTTCATTTAAAATTCATTGTGGTAATGTACAGAACCAAAATTAGAAAAAAGTCGTCTCTGTCCAAATATTTATGGACCTAACTGTATGTATACATGTGTACAGCATATTTTTACATAAGGGCTGTCCTATATAAAAATAACCTGAAGTGAATTTATGCAGAGTGGCATATTAGTTAGTGGTGTTTCCTCACAGTTCCATAAACCTGGGTTCAAATCATGGCCTTGTGTCAGCATGTGTGGAGTTTCAAGCTTTCTT
The DNA here is from genome assembly GCF_900747795.2 of Erpetoichthys calabaricus. Taxonomy (NCBI): domain Eukaryota; kingdom Metazoa; phylum Chordata; class Cladistia; order Polypteriformes; family Polypteridae; genus Erpetoichthys; species Erpetoichthys calabaricus. The sequence goes on from NC_041411.2 coordinate 23,262,998, forward strand.
GTTGGTCTTCTCCATGAACTCCATGTTCCTCTCACATGTCACATATGTACAGACTCTAGATTACCTTTCGATTTAAAGATAGGCTACAGCTCACACCAACTGTGTACTAGAACTAGCAGGTTTGAAAAATGAATTTAATCCATTTGTATCACCAGCTATTCAGCCTCTGCCTAGGATAGAATGGGAAACGACCCAATAAAAGTTTGTAGATGAAGCTGCTAAAAGCCTGCAGTTCTTTACTGTCCATGTCAGGCCTCAGACAAGACAGACACACACCTCTCCCGATTGCATCTGGCACCACACATAAAGATATTTATTTGTTTCTGTATAGGGTCTTTATCCCAAGGGCACTCTGCCAGCAAAAAAGCCATTGGTCTTTTGTTTCTATGGCAACAAGTGAGGCACAAAAATTGGATTACTGTCTCAGAGAGGTTGTTGCATCTGTGAGCTCGAGGCTGCTTTAATAAAGCTTTTTCTTAGCAAGATATTTATTGTGGCTAGAAGAATTTACCAACATCGTAATTCTTCACAAACAATTTGACACCAGATGATGTAAGGCGACTATTTCTAACAACGGCTTTCTTTTGTCCCTGTTATAACTTTTTTTTTTTTTCCACAGAGATGTGCCAACACTCTGTGGCTACTACTGCAGATGCACTTGGACATTTGTGCTCTGCCCAAAACCACAGGAGTTTTCCCTTTTTGACAGTTTCATTTTCTGGAATGCTTCGGAGTGTTTATCCGCCTGACCACCCCCTCCTGTCACTTTGCCCTTGAGCCCTCTGTCTTTGTCATCACAATTCAGGTTCTTTTTATTTTTTTTCTTTAAACCTCTGTGTCATTTTCCCTATGTGCCTTGAAGGTGCTTGCCTTGATATGTTTCTTTGCTCTTCATCATAAACATCTTCTTGGGGACCTCCGGTGACATGCAGTGACTTAAATGTGCAATTCTTTCATGTGCTTCTCCCCTCTGCTTTCTTACACTGTGAATTCTATAGGAGAATTTTTCCTAGTGTCTACATGTCTCTTTTACTCAGGTTTAACACCAACAGCACACAGATGTCAATGTTGGGTTAACTGGATGCTCTGAATTGATCTGTGATGATCTAACACCTTGTCCTCAACTGTTGTGACTCTTAGTTTTGATTTTTTTTATATTTTTTATTAATTAATTTTTGACGTCATATAAATACAATTTTGAGCTGTTTATTGGCTGCCGCCATGTGTTTTTATGACAGGGACGTTTAAAGCGTGCTGAAAGCATGGTAGAAGATTCATCAATAACATCTACATGTGGTAAAATGAGCATCCAAACTTTGGATGAAAAGTGTTAGTTAAACAAGGGAAATGATATTAGGTAGCCAGGATATTGCTTCTCTTCTTAAATACGATTTTATAATTTTTGCTTTTTGCTTAAAAGCTTGAATTTTGTTGATTGGATTTCAAAGTTTACTTCCTGTTTTAACCTTTTCACTTTACCCGTGATTATTCTTTCGTCTTCATTTCTCAATGCATTTTGGATAAACATTTGCACCTTGCTCACTATGCCAATTTTACCACAACTGTATGATTTAATGACATATTGTATTATTTATCTTATACAACTCCAGTCACCTCACATGCACATAAGAAGCCTTGGCTTGACCTGGGAGAACATTTTGCCCAAGCTGAGTTCTGTCAAGGGGGTGATGGGACAGCAGGCTGCTTGCGCTGATTGATGCATTTACAAAACAAAAGATGCCGATGGAGAGGTGTGAAGGAACTTAAGGTGGGCCTGGATTACAAATTTTTTCATAGGATTCAGGAATTCTAGTATTAATTATCTTTAAAAATTACATTAAAGAAATAATTTTATTGAATTTAGTTTATGAACCCACATAAAGGAACATTTTCACAACTCTAGGAAAAGAATGGTTATTACAATATAATGAAAGATCCACAGGGATGTTATTTACAGTGGTGATGAATAGTCTGTGGCACAGGGAAGGATTTTAAATAAATAAATAACAATGACACTCGCGTCTTCAGGTGGGGAGTGGTAGTGTGTCAGGAGTGGCTTCAGCACGGGATGCGGAGGCAGATGGTCTTGCACTTTGTGCACGTGTGCAGGATCGTTTGTGACACAATTTAGCTTTGATTGCAGCATCTGCACTTCATTCCGCTTTAAAAAGGCAAGTGTGGGTGTTAGAAAGGGGTGAAAGAAAAGAGAAAGAGAAAAGAATGGAGGTTAAAGAAGAGAGTGTGGAGCAGGCAGGAAACAGGGAAGAGCCAGTGCAGGAGTGAGTAGGCAGACGGCCAGGAGGAAGAGAGCCCCAGTAGGACAGCGTACAGCCAACGCTAGGGGTTACAGTGATGGTTCACTTCTGCTGAACAGTTAAAGGGAGCGAGCAGGAGGAGTGCAGCTCCACACAAGTCCGGGAAGGCACCTGGAGTCAGCGACAGAGGCTCAGGTGGTGCACCATTTCTTGGTGGGAGGGAGAACACTGACCTGTAGACCACAGGAAAAAGATGGCTGTGTCTATCAGGTAGGCGCCTTCTCAGATGCAAGGTCTGTAAGGATAAGCTGGGGAGACAGCAATTTTAATGGACTGCACTAGGGCACATGTTTCAAGAGACAGTTTCCTACACTGCTGGTTTTAACCTTGGGTTTTTAAAAGAATATTTATTTGATTGGATTTTAACCTTCACAGAGTCACCTTCTTTTTATGGAGTATTGATTTATTTATTGAGCATTTTGCACAGCACTTTTTGGACACTTGTTTTGTGTGTGTGTCCTCATCTGCTAACCTCATCCTGGTCATCACTATTGGCAGTGTCGGGTTCAAGAGGCTCACAGTCAGACGCGGTAGCGTGGGGCCAACCCACATCATCACAACAATCTGTGAACAATCTACTTTTTTAATCCTTAATACTGTCCAGTCTTCAAAGTGAATGTCTTGCACTGCAAATTTATTGCAGTATTCAAAAATGCATTATCTTTTCATCAAGGACTAAGCATAGACATGGAGAAATGAGGAGAGCTTTCACTGGAGCAATCATGTTCTGCTGTCTCCATGCCTGCGCACAGTTTTTTTTACACAGTTATCAAAAATAGCAGATAATGCATAGACGCAGCATCAAAGTGAAACAATAGTAAAAGAACATAAACAAAGCACTGTTTCAGAAAACAAATACATTTTGTGTAGTGCTTAACCGTGTTCATTTCTCATCATGGCTGAGTATATTTTTAATTGTCATTACAGTGGGTTACAGAATAGGTAGGTGGATTTAAATAGAAAAAACTTGTATTGGAATAACTGGATTCAGAGAATGCATAAAAAATATTTAAATAATAGTTGTAGTTATGCATTTTATGAATGCAATAGGCAATGCAAAGTAAAGCATAAAAACAAACTGACATGAAAGCATGAGTTGATGGCATTAATTTTAGAATTCAGTTCATACAAAGCCTAACATAATAAAAAGAGACAACATCATGAAGAAGTGACAACTAATCACTCACTTATATCCATAATGTTGTCTCATCAGAAAAATGTGTCACACAGGCCTGGGCAATTCTAGACTAAGGGAGAAAAACTGTGCACTCAGTGGGCTCTAAAGCCAGTCAAAGCAAAGGGAAAGGTGAGAAAGGGAGTTTGGGAAGGGCATGAAGGGCCTACACTTAGACTGCACGTGTGGTTCATTAAGATTGTGTTTGCACCCACTGCGGCAGTAGCGCCTCACCATTTTTGGTGGGACTTTTAATGAAGAGCACATTTATTGTTGCAAAACTACACCTCTGAAGTCAAAGTGCATATGCATGACGTATAACACTGGACTGTTTGCTGTGAGGTCTTGGAGTGCGTAGATTTGTGTTGGCTTTCATACCTAATGAAGGATGCCAGATGGCAAGGAACATTTCATAAAACACTTTTATAACACTGAATGAAATGCAACTGATCATCCTACAGGCTAGGAATCTCAGTGCAGAGTCACCCAGCTTGAATATGCATTTAACTGAGCAGTTTACCTGAACGCATAATTTCTCTTTTTGATTTAATAATGAATAAGTAATGGGACTGGGGCTGTTGCTGAGACGGCTATAGCTGCCGGGATTTGAAGGCCCAAGCTTGTTTTTCAAGGCCCTCCTGACATGTGCCAATGAACTCTCGTTTGGCAGGCAGGCGGATCGCTTACTTTTCAGTGGAAGGGCTTGTAAATTAAATTGGCTTTCCTCTCACTTGGAAAAAAAAAAAGGTCACTGGAGCAATCTGTTAATCCTGCTTGACTTGGCACCTAGACAAGACTGACAGCTGTTGTTTCTGCTGTCTAAGTTGATTTAAATGCCCTGAATGATAATTGCATGTCTAAATTACACGCCTCACTAGAATCCCAGCCTTTATTACAATTTCTGTAAATGTTTACTTTTAAAAGTATTAGCTGTGAAAAAACACGTAGGGGGTGGGGTGCTATTTAAAGTGCCTTTCACCAAGGCAAATAAATAACCTCTTATTGTACATGTGTTGTACATGAATTCCTATGCTAAGTTTCACTCCTGTTCAGGTTGTCATAACATTAGCACTGCTGAATATTTCATTCTAACATGTGCAGCAACATTTTTTGTTTTTTGGATTTGTTGTTCTTTTCAGTTTTCTATTTGTCCCAGCATATACAGCATTATTGTACAGCCTGTGTTAACATTAGCAAATTTATTCTGCTCGGAAGGATCACAGGTCCATTTAGGCTCTTTATCTTATGTAGTACCTTTAATAAGCAGCACCATTTGGGGGTAGTTAGTGACCATGGACAAAGCATTGCCAAATCCAAATGGGCGACAAAGCATAAAAGAAGAGGCCACAGGCAGATCATAGCTGCCCCTTTATAAAGCAATCAAGTACACAAAACATCCCGCCTTTTATTGTTTCTTACATTATGGGCTATAAGGGGAGCTAGAGTCTGCCCAGGGGGTGCAAGGCAGGAATCACATCTACAAAGGGCACCCATCCCATGCATCAGCCTTGTATTTATTATTAGGTCACTTATTTTCCCTGGAAAGGTCAATGCTTTGTCCAGCCTGTTAATTAAGCTTTTGTTCTCTATAGCACCTTTAGCTAACTCTAGGCAAAACACAATGGCAAAAAGAAGGGAAGACACCACCAGTTTATTTTACATTTCAGGGTTGCATTGACTACTTGAGGCTCCAAACACAGAATATTCTCTCTGCTGGTTTAACATTACACAACTACTTTATTAAGTGTAAAGTTCATATTTTAAAGTGTACATCTGTGACCCAAACATCATTGCAAACCAAACAGCATTCAACTGCTTCTTTAGACCGCTTTGTTTCAATTTGTCCTAACATTAAACTGACATAGCCTGCTTCAGCCTACATGTAATCTAATTGTAACAACTTAAAAACCATACACAGTTCTAAATGACAGACATGGCCAAAGTGATTTGCTATGTTTAATGTGGCACATGGTAAGACCTGCTGTCCATCAGCTCCAGAGTCCTGAGTTCAAATCATAGCCCAGCCAGTGCCTGAGCAGGTTGCATTTCTTCCATGTCCGCTGTTTCATCTCCCATCCCAGTGATGCACAAGTTAAGGGGACTGGTAACTGAAAACTGACCTGCCACAAGTGAATGTCCAGAGTTGGAGTTTGCCTTGCATCTCGTGCTGACAGATTACACTCTCGGTCCCCTCCACCTTCAAATACCACACAAAATGGGCTAATGGGACTTTATGACATCATTTCAAAGCACTGACTCAGGCCCTAAATAAATGCAATGACACCATTGCTGGAGGGAGTTAAATTTATGCCAATTTTCAGAAGCGTCTTTGCCTTCATTGACCCATAATTCTAACGTTTGCACTTAAAAAATATTTAAGAGCCAAATGATAAACAGCAGATGTAGGAATTGGCATTAACACCTCTTAAATTAACAGACAGCTTCGTAATTATGGTTCATTGTAATAATAATAATAATAGTAATAATAATAATAATAATAACAACTTGCCTAACCTGGCAGCAAATCAAGCTGAGAAACTCCACAGTAATCACACCCCCTTTACTGTGTCTGCTATAATCCCAGTGACCCATATAATTACACCTTTTTATTAGCAATTAGAAAAATGTATGAGTGCAGCTGGATCGATCATTTTGCACGCTGTCTTTTTCTTATTGTGACTCCCAAGATCCATTTTGACGTGAGATATCAAAGCTCCCTGTAGCTCACGCTATCTGGCCTGAATGATGACGACATTTTGCTTTAATAAGCTAAACGATGCAAAACGTCACGGGGGTAAATCAGAGAGGTGCAACAAAGCTGTAGGCAGACAAGGACACACAAGGGATTGATTTCTGTAATTAGAGGACTCTGTCAAATCGCTTGCCTGTCCAAGCTAAAATGCTTTTAATAAACATCCTGCAGTTACTTATGAAGCACTATTTTTAATATTTTAATTATAGCTATAAAGTGTTTTATGAAATTACCTTCGCAGCTCAATGCAATTCCATAAACAGGCATTTAATTGTGTACTTTAACTCTGTTTAATGGTCTGGTAAGAGAATGCTTAAATCACAAGGGCACGGATAAATTATTAACCCACACTGTGAAGCTAAGAAGAAGAAAATCCCTCAGGCCATGTTGTATATTTCTTAAGGGCTTGGACTGGACAATAAACAGTCGCATGGTTAATCTATCATTAAGTACTGTGCTCTTTTGTTCACTTCATTTTTTTATATGATGTTTTGTTATTGTGTTGTTTATAACTTACTGTTACTTCTGTGACATCTTCACATCAAGGGTGCCACCATTTCAAGTGTTGGTTGCATGGGCACCACCAACAATCCTGCCAGCGTCTATAAAGATGGAGGCACACTCAATAAATTGTGCAAACTTTGGCTGAAACTAAAAGGAAAACCTTTTTAAAACTAGAGATTTCAGGATTTTAAAAAACTGCAGAATTATGAAGAGTTTTGTCTGGTAAAGACTTTGAATTCATCTTCTGGCTATGAGTTGGGACTTCATTTATTAGTGACCCTTAATTCACATGTTTTATCTTTGTGTTTGTAGTAATCCTTTGCAGTTTTCTCTCTCAAATAACCTTTAGAGTCCTGTGCTCACGTTTGAATTAAGACTGCCCAAGTCCAAAAAATGATACTATCACCCATAGTGTGACCATAAGAAAATAGTTGAGCTGGATTTGTCAAATTAACCTGCCTACTTTTTGTTTGTACACTTTATTCTCCCCATATCCCACACGGTACTGCCATAGCATTAGTTAAACATGGAGGGAGTCCTTAATGCACAACAGTAGCAAATGCATTGTAGTGAAGTTCTTGGCACATGGTTGAGACACAGTGGCACACATTCACAAATAATTGCATTTCACAATCAATAACATTAAAACTGGCACCTTGGCAATTTATCCTGTTGTGCAATGACATTGTATAAACCTGGTACACCACTGAAATAGCTCCTGAGAAATGGAAAACAAGTTGTGCAAAAATGAGGACTCCTTTGCAGTGACTCAAATCGTAATTCCACATTTGAGGTGTGTACAGTAAATGTGATTAGGAGGAAAATGCATGTTTGTTCATGAAGGATATTTCAATAACATGCAGTTCTGGAGTGACCCTCTCAGATATTCAGGATTTCTTAAATGTTATTGTTTCAGATGGCATTCACCATGAAACAGACTTCAAAGCTTGCAATTTATTTATCTTTTAAAATTAGGCATTATTCACAAAAGAGTTAAACCTTCATCTTTAATCCAATTTCAATTTAAATATTCCAAGCCCTACTTCAAACTCTGCACGCAATGCTCCTTTTCCTTCAGACCTCTGCTTTGCTTACATTTGGTGTTTGATTTGGCCTTCATTCACTCAGAGTGAATGCTTCAATTAAAGACATTTTACAGTTGGAGAAACCAGGAAAGTATACACTCTGGCACTCAGTCAAAACACACATTTCTGCTGACAAGAAACCATTAACAAAGACTGACCTCACCATCCTTAGACCTGGGAGCCACTGGCTTCACACAGTCAAGAGACAAATCAGCAAGGCAATCATCACAGCCAAAACAGGTACTCTACTGATCTGTTACTCTAACTCAGGACCTTGAAGAAAGGCTTGCATTTTCCACTTCACAGAATGCAGCACGGGATCTGTTCAGTGCTGACCTGTGTTCCAGTCCTAGTTGTGGACCTAAAATGCATCATCCATATTACTAACCGAGAATGGTAAACCGGATGGCATGGACGCAGGTTTACTAACTAAACTGGATGGCATGGACGCAGGTACACGGCGATGGGACCATGAGACATACTGCGCAGGCGCGTACAGCGCACGTCTCATAAACCGCAATCAAAGTCGTATCCACCGCGAACGAAGGACTCACGGCCCAAAAACGAAACAGCTCAACGGACGTGAATGAGAAATGAAGCAACAAGGCACCCATAGCTAATGACTAACGACACAGCCACGCCAAAAAGAGGATTCTGCGCTGCAGCCCGAATTCAAACGGAAGAGGCTACGGCGGCCCCACAGGTCCACAAAGATAGTACGAAAGGCGCAGGCGTCACCGCCATATTGTGAGTGGCACTACTACGGAAGGCGCAAGCGTCACTGCCATATTGTGCGTAGCACTACTGCGGAGTGAAGTGAGGAGTAATGTGCTGCTTGGGATTGTATAAACCGCTGAACGCTTTACACCGAATTCAAACACAATACAGCTCAACGACACAAACACGAGCTCACCTGGATAAGATCAATGAACGCAGGTGCCTACAACGCGCGTCTGAAACTGCGCAAGCACAGCAGACACGGGTTCAAAACGAACGAGCTCGACTGACAGATATACAAACACGAGCCCAGCTGGATAAAATCAATGTACGCAGGCGCCTACAACGTGCGTCTGAAATGCCGCAAGCAAAGCGGGCACGGCTCCAAGACGAACGAGCTCATCATATAAGAGCTCACCCATCAAAAAACACTCAGTCATGTGGTACACACAGATCATGTGCTCTCAGCACATATAAAGCGTATAAGGACAATACGGAGAATAGAGACCCAAAGGCGTTGGAGAGAAAAAAAGGTAGATAAGAGATTATGAAAGCAGTGGAATTCGAAAGGCTCCAACAAACGATGGCGCGATACACATGCAGACAAAGGTACAGAATATGAAAGCAGTTAAATCCACAAGTATTGTAGCGTCCCAGCCAGGTTGAGGGCTTTTTGGTTTTAAGTGACTGTTAGGTCTGATTGAGGGAGGACGGAGTTCAGCATGGAAGACTGATAGCGGGGTATTGATTTGATGTGGTAAGGGGGGGCATTGGAGAGGATGCTAGAAAGTTGTGTTTGGAGTTAGGAAGTCGGCGATTGTTCAAGTAAAACTTTTGTGACACTTTATCATGTCAGTCGCTACAGTATCAAAGAAAAGATAGAAAAGATCGCATTACCGCAAACAAAAGGTGATTAATCATCAGAGACAGGGGTAACTGAAAAAATAGCAGGACAAATCGAGGTCCGAAATAAAAGGAAAAGAGTAAACAACAAAGTCTTTTCGCATTTGCATCATTCAAAGCACAAAATGTGGATTTACACAATAATGGACCATACACTATGAGAATCTGTAGTCCCAGAACAGTTAAAACAACAACAAGTTAAATTTCAAAGAATACACAATTCGGTCAGGTGTATATTGATGATCACGGAGAAGCGATGCAAATTTTACCCAACGCCGGGGGTAGGCGAGCAAAGCGAGCAGGGGGCGGAGCTCCCTTGTTTCATCATAAAAGAACAACTTCTCAAAGACAGATCTTAACTGCATTATTGAATTTCTTCACCACATTTTGTCTTTCAGTTTGCTTTTTGTTTGTGATGGTCCTGGCATAAACTCACCAAGTAGGACAAACCAGGCCACGGCATATTTAGCAATATTTTCAAGCTTCTGCAAAGGAATTCCCAAGCGCATCCAGGCTTGTTCAGATAAATAATCCTTGAGTCTGCCCCTGGGTCTCCTTTCAAAGAGTTGCCCAGGGCGATCCTAACTTATTTGTCAAAACTACCTCATCTGCCTCCTCTCCAATGAAACATCCTCCTGTATTGCTGAGCCCGACACCCTAGCAAGACTGGTAACTCAGTACATGAACCTCATTTTGTTCTTGAGATCCCCTTTTGTCTCAAGAGCTTGTGACTGTAAAACAGGAGGGTGATATCACCTGAGCAGTAAATCAAAAGCATCACCACCCAGGGTCTTAGCTCCCTTTTTACAACCCTGGTGGTGTTTTCTGCCTCATGACCACTTGTTTGTTTATATGAGGACAAGACCCTTGGATACCAGAATTCTTAATTGGCATGCTCTCTAAACCTTGGCTGTACCTTCATATAAAGTCAATGAAATCATGAAAAGAATAGGAAGACAAGTACAGAGCTTCTCGTGCACAGTACCTTCTAGAACAACTACACTCATGAAATGAGGCTGGGTACTCACTGCAGCTTTGGTGTTGTCTGCCTATTTTAATGCACCAGTGTCCTGCTCATTCTGCCTGTTGTCATCTAGTGTACTAACGGAATAGAAGTATAAATAAGTCAAATAACATTCCATACAAATAACTCAAGTTTTACAAAAAAAAAAAAAAAAAAAAAAGGTTTGAAACAAATCAACCTCTACCCCTGAGAAAGAGCGCTAGGCCAGCAGTGTAAAACATTACACTACTAAAAATAAGTAAATAGATAAATTAATAAATGAACAAAGATAAATGGAGTAAAAGAGGGGAGAGAACCTGCCTCCCCAATTTAAATGCTTATTCTAAAATGTTATTGATTAGATCCTGCTAGGTTTTGAAAAAGTTCTGTACAGATCCTCTAAGTGAGAATTAGATTTTTTCCAGTTTCAAATAATATTTGTTTTTGTTCTTTATTTCACATTATACAATTTCTTGTATTAGGAATTTGTTAGTTTTCGCATACCCCTTCGGGTCAGAGCGCAGGGTCAGCCATTGTACAGCGCCCCTGGAGCAATTGAAGGTTAAGGGCCATACACAAGCAACCTTCTGGATACCAGCACATATCCTTAGCCTCAGAGCCACCACTCCGTCCTGTAAATATATAACATCAGTTAACGACTGACTTAAAAGAGGCGAGTTTGGATTCTTCCAGTTGAGCAAGATAAGTCTACATGCCAACAGTATAGTAAAAGCAATTAGTTTATTTGTCCTTCTCCACTTTGAGCCCATCTGGAAGTGCACCAAACACAGCTGTTAGTGGATTAGGAGGGATTGGGACACCAAGGCTGTCTGATAGGTAGTTAAAGGTTTTGGTCCAAAATGATGTTAGTTTGATGCAGGCCCAAAACATGTGGCCCAGTGAGGCTGGAACTAGGATTGCAGCGTTAGCAGGATAGATCATCCCCTGGAAACAGAAACTAACAGAATAATTATATTCTCCATCTCTTCCTCTCTCTGGATCTTGTGCACCCCATTACTTTTATCCTGGGACTGCCTTTACTGCCAGTACGCACCACAATCTGTGACTGACCCATGTCCTCCACAACTGGCATGTATAACAGAGGTGCCATCCATCTGATAATGTGTGCTCTTATGGCCCTGACAGGTCCTTCTTCAATCATCGTTATGTCCTTCTTGTTCTTATCATCAGTGTTGGAATGAAAGTTATTTAAAAATTAAAACTACCACACCGTTTTTCAACAAAGTGAAGACAGATGGCAGGAAAAAAAACGGTGCAAACGTTTAATTGTTTTTGTTTTCATATGTTAATTTGGAATAAATGTTCACTTGTTTTGCCAGGAACCTGGTCAGTGTAGTTAATAAAGTACGCAGACCATAACAATTTTGAACATTACAATTCTTTAAGGTCATTGTAAAGTGCTGCCCATGAACACACTGATGCTGTCTCCATAACTCTGAAAGAGCAGTCTACATTAAAAACAGAAAAGAAGCTGAAGAAGCTCCGGTCAGGTCCCCTGGGGCCAGCCATGAACCAAGACTTACACCTCTTATGCAGCTAAATAAAGCATCTATCACCAGCTCCTTTAGAATTAAAAAGAAAAACTCTCCTCCTACATTTCACAAGGGCGATTAACATCAGGGGATGAAAACTGAAGTGATGAATGATACCATCTCCCAAGGAGGGGCGGTTGGGGGGTTTAGTCACATTGCAGTGCTGCATTCTCACTGACAGTATAATTTCACACATGAATGAAAAATGTGAGGACTGGTATCGCTCACTGACCTTATCCCAGCCCAATACATCAATCGGAGGTTATTTTATATGGTGCCTTTCACAGAAAAATTCAGTAAACTATTAAACCTTTATTGGTATAATTTAATTGCAGTCAGCTGCTTTGTTTCAAACTTTTTACTTTATTCCAAACATTCCCATGGAAAAGACAAAGAAAGTTCAGAATGGGAACAGCTTCCAACCGCCATCTAATCACACAAGCTGGGCTACATACACACTCAGCTCTATCAATAGCAGCCTATATACTCACCCTAGTCAGACATTTAACGGCCCTAAAATTCAAACCACTGTACCTGCTTTATGTAGCAGCAAAGCAGCACAGTGGTTAAAGAAAGAAAGCAGACTCCCCGACTCCCTTGCCTTTATACAGTGTGAGGATGATGCCTTCCATCCATTCAGCTGGAAACTGCCCACATGACCACAGCTGGAGAAAACATACTTGTACAAAGGTGTGTTTAAGGACTCCCCTGTGAATTTCAGCAGGTGTGGTGAAATGCTGTCAGTGCTGGCTGCTCTGCCATAATGCAATTTATGGACCACAGCACAGACCACAACCAAAGTTGGAAGATCTGTCAGAGCTGGGTTATCCACATCAGCAGCTGAGGCATTACTGAGGTCCACACAATACTATTTAATGGTTTAATGCTTTGAAAAGATGATCATAGCAATGACAAGTTTGTGCTTACAGGCCTTAGCAGGGTTATCCTGCAGTGACTACACAATGAATGTCAACTGTGCCTTATGCTTGCACATTACGGGGACTGCTATGATTCAACAATAGTGTTAAAACATGACCCAGCTCATTCTTTATCTTCAGATCATTGGAAACTCAGGAAAATTGGTGTATGCTCTTCAATTGACAATAAGGGACCTGCTGCCACCAAACCATCAGCAAAGCAAAGCAAAACAAACTATGAGACTCATTACTCCATGTCCCCGAGCCTAAACATCCTATTACATCTCCACAGTCAGTTGTCCAAGATTTGGGGTTTGCATTCATGTCTTGGAGGACAAGGAGTTTGTCAGGTGAGGATATGGACTGAGTGATTGATGCTAGCTGTCTCTAAAATGCATCTTTCTCCAAGCTGTTACTGCCGTCTTTGGAGGCATGCAGTACCACAAGAGACGTGCCCTTAAGGGTGTCATTCAAAAATCTCAATGTAATTGGAAGCTCATGTCACCAATAAGTTACTGAGTAGGTGGACACAGTACCAAGATGACACCTTGGGATGGCTGTTACCACAAAATGCACAATAATTTTATTATTTACCACCCACTGCTCCTGTTGTAGTAAATGAGCCTCTGTAGGCCTAGTCACAAACATGTCATCCCTCGTCAAGTCATTAACTACTGTCACCTGGTAATCCCATACCACTAAGAATAAGAACATTCCAAAATGGAAACTGAGTTACTAATCACATATCAAGTTTTGATGCCTGCCAATTGCCTAAGTTCAAGAAAGGTCTGACTGTGATGGGCTTAACTGACTTTCAACCTGCTGCTAAACATTGTGCAAGCCATATCCGACTGGATGTTCCTGTTAACTTCATCATCCTAGAACAGGAGTGACAGAAGGCTTAGTAAATGAGACCATTTTCCCGACATTCTTGTTATCGAGTTCTCCACCGGCTCTAACTGTTGCTCTCTTCAGGGATTAGTTACATCCACCAGAAGTGAGAAGTACACACTTCTGCCGGACCTTCACCAAAGACCTCAACAGCCTATCGTTTCAGGGTTCAAAAAGGGCCTTCATGGCTACCTTAGAAGAAAAGGAGAACAGGCCCCACCACACATTGCCCTGTCATACAATCCCTTACAAAGCTGTTTCACATTTCCCAAAAATGAGTATGAAAAATTGGACTTTTGAAAGGAGCAGACCACATATTTTATACTTGTGTACTATTAAGCCAATATAAAACAGAAAATCCTTACATTACACCTGAACGGTGTAGCATCTGCAGGAGGTCAGTACAGAAATGTAGTATAAAAGTTTGAATATTGAGCTAACATGAAACTCACAGTTTGATTTGGTGCATATCTCTTCACCTGTCAGGGTACACACTATAGGAATAAGAAAATACTGTAACTGTGAATTTTTGACTTGTAAAGGTCATCAGTCTCAACTGAGCTCTCTTCAAAGCTCCATCAGTTGTCATTTTCAAATTATACATGAAAAGTCACCATTTCCCTCTAGTTGTACTGAATTACCCTTTACTATATAATTTGACTGTTCTCTTATAACTGAACTGCTCTTGACTCACCTGTACTGTCAGCTGCTCTTTATACCAGAATATTCTAGATGAGGTCATCTATTCAAGATTTGTCAAAGAATGATCCTATCTATATTACTAAACGACAGTTTAATTTATGCACGGACGGCGGACGCACCGAAGCACATGCGTACTGCGCCTCAGCGTCACACTCAGCGGCTTCCCATAGTCAGTGGGTGGCAGCCAAACAACACAACCTTTAAACTAAACTTGCTCTAATCCACTGTGCCAGCAGTCAGTGTGGCGTATATGAATCACATAACGGTAATTCAGTATTAAAAGTAAGTTGAATTATGATTCCTAACAGTAAACGACATCTAACTAAAGACACAGCCACAGAAAAACAAAAACAAGAACGTATGGATAAAAACAATACACGGAGGCTCCTACAACGCGCTTCAGGAACACCAGATGCAAAGAAGTCACGGCTCCAAAAAGAAAGAGCTCAACTAACGGAATTACAAAACGAGCCCGTATGGATAAACACGATGAACGAAGGCACCGACAACGCACTTCTGACACAGCAGAGGCAAAGGAGTCACGGCTCCAAATGGAAAGAGCTCAACGATCAGTAATACAAAACCGAGCCCATACTTCCCAGAGTCAGTACGTGGCGCCCAAACAACACAACCTGTAAACTAAACTTGCTCTCATCCACTGTGCCAGCAGTCAGTGTGGCATATTTGAATCACATAACGGTAATTCAGTATTAAAAGTAAGTTGGATTATGATTCCTAACAGTAAACGACTTCTACCAAACGACACAACCATAGAACAACAGAGACGAGACCGCATGGATAAAGACAATACACGGAGGCTCCTACAACGCGCTTCTTGAACGAAGGCGCCCACAACGCGCTTCTGACACAGCACAGGCAAAGGAATCACAGCTCCAAAAAGAAACAGCTCACCGATTAGAAATACAAAAACGAGCCCGTATGGCAACGACCTGTGAACTAAACCTGAGGTAAAGCGTGCACGCCAGGTTGTACAGCCGCCCGAACGCGACCGCCCACACCACCGCATATACCACCTTCATTTAGTAATGTAGCCCTCCATGCCCAGATCCGCCACCATGGTCACTTCAGCAGGCGAATCCGCCACCGTCAGCAAACAACTTCTACCTGACGACACAGCCATAGAAACACAAAAAACAGACTGCATGGATAAAAACAATAAACGAAGGCATCTACAACGCGCTTCTGAAACACCAGAACCAGATGCATCAAAGCTCCAAAAGAAACTGCTTTAGTACAAATATATTTATTTAAATAAATGAAAATTGTCCCAGGATGCACCCACCCTCCATGATATTGCATCCCTCCATGATATTGCATCCCTCCAAATATCGGAGGGAACAGAAAGTGATTGCCATTCTTGGATTTGCGATTCTTTCGAGAATCGCGGGGTTACTGGTCACTTAATAATATGCCTAAGCACAAGAAAAATTTACAACTGAGAGTACGTAGAAAAAAAAAACAAATCAAGGGTCTGGAAATTCAAGTTCAGACCTCGACTCCACTGAGATGCTGAGGTGGAACCTTTTAGAGAGTTGTGCATACATGAAGAAGAGTGGGATAACAAACAGAAAACAATGACATCAGGTTATCTTTAATAAAGATGGCTCTAGAAGCTTATTAGTTATGGACTGAATTGCTTAATGAGGAAAGAAAAATCAGTTATGTGTTGATTGTCAATGGAAGACGACTGAGGATGACTGTTAGTTCGGACTTGATATGCCAAACTGTAAGAAGTGATAATATTTTTTTCCTGTCCTTTCCACACTACCGTATAGAAATCTTGCTTCAATGTGTGCCCCTTTACTGTCCAGGGTCAGAGCAAAGATGGTGCTCCCTGTACAGACTAGAGAAGTTCTTTTTGAGCTCAGTCAGTTAGGTTGCTATTATGTGCGCATGGGCTGATAATGTGTGTACATATAAAAACTGGCAATCTATGGAAACTGGCATTCAAAGCACGTGGCATGTAACAAATTATTCCAAAAGCAGAGCAAAAGAATGACAGAGTGGAGTGTCATATTTGTATGTGTGTCATTAGCATCAAACTGCCATTGTTGGCAGTAGTCATAGAGCTGTTAAACCCTGAAGTGGACATATCGGCAACACACTGCTCTACCGGGCCTTTCTTCATGTGTTATTTGGGAATGGAAGCCAAAAATAAAAGCTAGTTAAGTACAACAAACCTTCTGTACCTTATATTATATCTTCCCTCTGGGTACAGGAGTGAAAGGACAGATTTATTGCATTAGGAAGTCAATTTTAAAAGAATAAATGATCCAAGATGTGTGTAACCATTGCTGGTTAAGTCTATGTATTAACTATATTAATAATTATTCATAGGAACCAATGAATTGGTGAAAATAAAGTAAAGACGAAACAAAAATAAACAACATTACCCTGGCGAGAAATGAAAGAAGTACAACCTACACGATGGAAGCTAAACCTCTTGTTTATCGGTTTATCAACTGGGTAAGAAGATTCAGCTCTCAGAGCAGTGTGACATAAACATGTCTAACACAAGTCCTCCTCTTTCAAATTTTCTCCCTTGTGTGTATCAGTCTGTCTTCATATTTGATTCACTTTACCTTGCTCAGACCTGGCAGACTCTGTTTATCACATACTGCAAGGTAAACCTGTGTCATCTCGCTTCAAACACTGCTTGCCTCTACTAGTGTCTGGCATTTTAGTTATGTTATCCTACATTTTGGAAAGATAGGGTGTGATGTCACCTTGGAGGCCATGCTGCCTCCATTACCAAACATGACATCAACAGATTCCCTTTCTTTCCACTGTCAGTCATACTTTTCCCCAAAGTATTTTGTTCTTGGAAAGGTGGATTCCACATGGTCTTAATTGAACTATTTTTCTTTGTCATAATCTGTAGGGAATAATGATATTAAAATTATATTAAATTATTGTGTATGTATTTATTATCATATATAGCAATATCCAATATTAGTAACCTTAATTAAGTCACTCGAGACGCCACTGCAAGGCCTCTCATCTAACATTTTGCAAGTTCTGCAGGATGGAGTGATGATCTATGTAATTTATGTGTTAGAACAGAATGTAAAATGGATTTGCTGCTTTATGCCAATGTAAACAATCAGGGACATTAGGAGCCAAACATTCTGATCTGAATAACCACTGGCAGCCATTTATGGTGCTATCCCAAAAAAAACCTGGCTCGTACTAAAATGGACTGTAATTTTTAGATGCAGACAAGACTGGTGACATTCATCTGAATATTTAGTTCTTCTCGGAGATAGTAGATTATTACTAACCCAGCCGTGACACAGTAAATTGTATCTTTCATGATTTATTTGAAATGCTATGCCAGCATCTGTAGGAAAACATTATTTTTATACTTTTATTTCATTTTGGTATTCCATTCAAAGCCCACAACTACCAAGATTTTATGCTTGTGGGCTCAACCGTTGACGCTGCAAGACTGAAAGGATTGCGTTTGATAGTAAGTGATGGACTCAGGCGATCCTTTAACTTAAAACAAGTCTCTAAATCATTAGAGAAGGTTTAATGAAGTTTTAACTACTAATAGAAATCACAGTGGTCCCCCCTGTAGGCAGCACACATTTCAAAGATTATTTAGCTTTTGTGTTATCATCCTTTCAGAAGAACAACATGTGGCTACTTGGTTGCGCTGCACCAAATGCTTAACCTATAAATTAGCGGCAGTTTTTCTTAAAAGATCTATTAATTCAATTTTAACGACATGAACAGAGATAAGTAGGATTGAAGCTGGCCTCTAATGAGACTGTGAATAAAGCGCAGAGAAGTCTCACACCATTTTAAAGAGTCACTGTAACATGTGACTGCTCTGATTTGTATTCATCTTTTTATAGACATGCTTTAAAATTTCCTGTGATGTTCCCAATTAGGTTCACTTGGCCTTCTAGCTGTGTAATTTGCTGGGAAGCTCTGGTGCCTGGGATTTATAATCTCTGTCTGAGCCAAGAGACCCTTCATTTTAACCTACCTGCCTGCCTTGTACTTGTAACAAAGCAAGTGAATCTTAAGTTTTATTTTTTATGTTACAACATTTTGTAAAGGCACTATACACACTACTTTGATTAAGATAATGCTTGACAAGTTAATAAAGATTACATGATTTACTGTCCATGCCAATCATTTAAATCCCTCACTGCTGGTTAGATGGACCCATGCTGAGGAAACTTGAGACAGTGAGTGGATAGACTTATTGCACTTAAAAAGCACATAAGAAACTTTACAACCATAGATCCATCTTGATTTGCTAGATGACAGTTAATCTGCACCAGAATCTCATCTATATGTTATTACAAAAGAAAAGCCAGGCATTCCTCTTTATATGTAAAACTTGGAAGCTTCTCCCAGATTCACAAGGCCCTTTGTATTCTAGCTTTGATCTTGAAAGAATTTCCTTTTAATTTCCATCAGGAGTCCTTGAGTCCACAGCTCACAACATGCATTGAACTAAAAGAATTCTTTTGGATTAACTTTATCAGTGCCACTGGGAATTGATTCTTGAATTAAGTCCTAATGGCCTTCTCTCCACAAGGCTAAAGATTTTCAGCTCCCTTACCCTGTCAGAACATGACGTTTAACCAGTAAGGTGCCAAAGGTGTTTCGTTACACTGCTTTCTGACACTTCTTCTACTCTCTGCCTACTATTGAGCATTACTGTCTCCTTTTCAAAACTTTAGACTCTACTGTTTTTAGATACTCTAATGTTTCTATGCCCATTTCAAGGGTATAGTTTAGTGCACTGTCATTATCACCATCCTAACTCAAAATATGATCCACATATTCTTATCTCAGGTTACAGTTCTCACCTCCTTTAAAATAACCACCATTGCACCACCTCCAGAGAAGTCAACAATTATGTGCATGAATAACTACAGGGCTACCGCACTCACATCAGTATGTCTACTGTACAAACAGGTCCGCAGAGGACCAAGTCTGGGTGCCTATACTATCTCTAAAGACATTAGGGCCCTTAGACTGCCAGGTCCTTGTGACTTGGGGAGTGCACACTGAACAGTGTCACTTTGAACAACAGACTGTCTGCTCTGACAATTGCTGTTTTCCCATTTAAGCACAAATGGGTAGCCAAGCCTGGCACAAACTCATAATCAAGTTTGATGGCAACACATAATAATGGGTATGCTTGCCAACAATAATGAGCAAGGATACAAGATGGAAGCTAAACATTTACTAAATGCTACAATAACATCAATGTCCCTCAGTGACAGCAAAACAAAGAAACTGATTTTGGATTTCTGGAGACCTGGGCGGTGGTGGCATTGATATTAGTCGGATTGCAATTAAATGATTGAGCACCATTAAGCTCTTACATGTCCATATCTTTAAGGACCACTTCTGGGCCCTCGACACCACCTTTCCTGTTAAGATGACTTCACAGAAGCTTCATGATTTCAGAATGCTGAAGAAAATCAAGCATTCTCCTTGAAAAAGGCGCCTGAGTTGCCTTGAAAGCTTGCATATTGTAATCTTTTAGTTAGCCAATAAAAGGTGTCATTTTGCTTGATTTCTCACTTCATCCATAATGGCTAACACGGTACAACACCCTAGTATCCCTGGATCTTCAGTAATGTCTACAGATGTATAGTGCTTAGCCTACAGAGAATGTTGATTATGGCAACCACACTCAGGCAGCCTGCAAGGCTCTACATAATATATTTAAAGTTCATCAGTGGAGCCATGCTTTTGTCCATACAAGACAGATATGTCAGCAAATACGTAAGGAAAGCACTTTACATTGTCTCAGAACCCACATACCCCTGTAACAAACTCGCACTCCCGCTCCCTGCCATTCAGCAAATGATAGTGAAGCATTTGATGCCATACCAGCAGATTCATAAACTGTTGTTATTCTTGGGCCATTAAGCTATTAACTTCAAAAACTCACCTGCTTGACCTGTGATTAAGTGTTCACTTTTCAACAACCCTCATTACCAAACAATGTGCACCACTGATTCAGTGTTCTGACAAGGCCGTCGCTCAGTTACTTGTTCTGTTGGGTTGTGACTTGCTCTCGTAGGTAAGTGGCATTCACTGTGTGTCTGATACAGAATTCATCCTTTAATGTGATACGGATGAATATATTTCATTTTACTGCCATTGCTTTGTTTAGTCATCAGTACCTGCTGCTCTGTTTTTATATCATTTATTGTACTGTTACTGCATGTATTTTTATGTGTTTCTGTACCAGCAGACAAGCAACAAATTGTTTTCATTAATGTATGGTATAGTGATAATAAATTAAACTAATTTGAGTAATTAGCAAGACAGACTATTCATTGCAAACCAGATCTTTTTATACTAGACTTGAAAAGCTTTGCAATATTAAAAGCAACTCATAAAAAAGGAGATTCTATACTGGGCTTCCATCATGGGTAAGCAATATAGCAATTCCTTTTTTTTATTTTTTTCCTTATTGGTGAATAAAACATTTTACTCAAGTCAAGCACATTGTTAAATGTTAATGTAAAACTAATTGATCATGTTTTATTATTACTACTTTCATTTTTATTAACATATTCAATAATTAAACAGGTGGCAGATTTTAGGAGTCAGAGAAAGGGTTTTTCAACATATATAAACACAAGGGAAAAATGTATGTAAGGTAAAGTAAAAAAAGAAATATTATAAGCACTTTAACTGATTATGCGGTTGCCTGCTGCTTCTTATGCTTCCCTCTTTTTGAGATTGTCCGTTCAGGCGAGCCAGCAGTTTTGTCCAAGGCTTGCACATTTTTGTCTGTTAATATGAAATAAGCAGCACAGTTTGACTTGTAAAAAAATTCTTATGATGACAAATCTTAAGATTTAATGCTAAAAGTAGAAAGACAAGTTAGAAATCTGCTCCTTGTTTAGACCCACTTAAATATGCTTTCCACCTTTCTGTCACTGTTGGAAAGTCAGATTAAATGTGCCAAAGAGAGGAAGCACAACATAACCGTACATCTGGTTAGGATAAAAATAAATAATAACCATTTAAATCCAGCGACTAGAACAGATTAGGAGAAACTGCAACTTGTTTCCCTCGCAGTCTATTATGACATACCAGGTGAAGACATGATGTGTGTATAATAACATTTATCACCTCACGGCCCAGCGCTAAGATTGCAAAGACAAGGCTTTCAGTTCAGTTCCTGCCATGACTCACTGTGTGAATCTGAGCAAGACATCTACCTTCCTGTGGTACAAATGTAAAATTATTTGTAAACCGCTTTAGGATGACATCCACTATGAAACTGGTGAAATGTGCTGTTTACAATAAAGCACTTTTGTAGGATTGCTCGCTGGTGAAGTGGTTAATGTACAGTACTTCCTTAGAAGGCTGGCGTCCGTCAACATCTGCAATAAGATGCTGCAGATGTTCTATCAGACAGTTGTGGTGAGCGCCCTCTTCTACACGGTGGTGTGCTAGGGAAGCAGCATAAAGAAGAGGGACGCCTCACGCCTGGACAAACTGGTGAGGAAGGCAGGCTCTATTGTAGGCACGGAGCTGGACAGTTTGACATCCATGGCAGAGCGACAGGCACTGAGCAGGCTCCTGTCAATAATGGAGAATCCACTGCATCCACTGAACAGTATCATCTCCAGACAGAGGAGCAGTTTCACCGAGAGACTTCTGTCAATGTCCTGCTCCACTGACAGACTCAGGAGATCGTTCCTCCCCACACTATGCGACTCTTCAATTCCACCCGGGGGAGTAAACGAAACGTTAAAATTATACAAAGTTATTGTCTGTCTGTATACCTGCATTGTTATCACTCTTTAATATAATATTGTTCTTTATCAGTATGCTGCTGCTGGAGTATGTGAATTTCCCCTTGGGATGAATAAAGTATCTATCTATCTATCTATCTATCTATCTATCTATCTATCTATCTATCTATCTATCTATCTATCTATCTATCTATCTATCTATCTATCTATCTATCTATCTATCTAATCCTGCCAACTACGCTAAACTAGCTATCTATCTATCTATCTATCTATCTATCTATCTATCTATCTATCTATCTATCTATCTATCTATCTATCTATCTATCTATCTATCTATCTATCTATCTATCTATCTATCTAATCCTGCCAACTACGCTAAACTATCTATCTATCTATCTATCTATCTATCTATCTATCTAATCCTGCCAACTACGCTAAACTATCTATCTATCTATCTATCTATCTATCTATCTATCTATCTATCTATCTATCTATCTATCTATCTATCTATCTATCTATCTATCTAATGTCGCAGGGCCCAAATCCCAGGCTGGAACCGTGTGGATATTTCAAGCTCTTTCAGTGTTTGTGTGAATTTTCTGCAAATACACTTATTTTCCCCCTCATCCTCAATACATGTTGATTAAGTTTATTGGCGACTTTAACTTACATACATATTTAGGAAGAAATAGTGTCCTATTCAGAATTGCTTCCTACCTTCTGTCCAATGTTGCTAGGATAGGATGCCCCAACTTTACCCTGAAATACAGTACATTAAGTGAGTTTGAAAATGTCTGAATTAATGTTTGTTTCTTGTTTCGCAAGATGACTTACTCTGAACAAAAGCACATCTGCCAAGGAAGATCCCATGCCTCCTGACAGTTCAGAGAGGACAACAAGTTGAAGTACAGCTTAACAGCGGTCAAAGTAATCAACAGTCACTTATAACTGTGAAGAAAATACTTCGAGCTGCAGGTTTGATAGTTTGATTGCTTGAACCTGTTGTCCTGTAAGGTGTCTCTCACGCAAGCTGTTGCCTCTGAGAAACTTGTCATCTGATTCTGTTGTGGCTGCAGGCCTATCAGCCCCTTTCCTGTTGCTTTTGATGGTGTAGGACACTACTCACTGATGCCTTGGATTTCTTTGCAATCTCTCTAAAGGAAAGAACTATACTTTTTAAGGTTAAAATGGTCTGTCTTCTTTAGTTAACTGCCTTTTCCAAACCATTACGATTGCAATATACAGTGCAATATTGTCCAAATAATACTTCAGAGGGTGTAGTAATACAGTTTGTCTCAACACTGCATTTACATAGGCAGAGGGTTTGTAAGTAATCAACAAAAGTTGGGACACCTGTAGATACTGTCTGCATCAACCTTCAAGGCTTCATTAAAGTCCACTGCTCCAGAAAAGCTGTAAGTTGTTAACCTATTACTTGTTTTTTGAAAAAGGCCTTCTGTATAACTATGAAAATTACATTATTTATCAGTTTGAGGGCACTTAAACATTTCATTTAACCTCTGGCAGTTTGCCACTTAAACCTTTGCAACATTTCAGGTTATTCACTGGATTAGAACTGCAAACACCTCTGCAAAAACTGTAAACATGCAGCCTTTCTTTACTAGTAGGGCAGCTGGGAAAAATTTCTTTTCAGCCTCACACTTCCCATATAATCTAGCTGAAGTCAAAATAGGTGATATTCTCCTGCAGATTCACTTTCAACATAACTAATGTCGTTGTACTGGTTCAGATGAAATTGGGCGCTATCCCCCATTATCCCATCAAACAACTAGGCTACCTGCTTTGTATGAGTCGACAATATAAAGGCCTTTATCTTCTGTTGGGTTCACACCATCCTACACTTTACATGAGATTTAATGTAAGTTTCTGTTCAGACGTTCACTCAGGGCAACACTTCTCTCTCAGCCACTTATCTTCCCCGAGACAGCATCACTTTAGTGCATTATATAGCAGGCTTTTCTGCCACTGTGTTAATGGAGGACTCCTTCAGCCCAGTGGCGGCTCATGTTGCTAACTAAGGGGCTTCTTACGTAACAGCAGGCTCCCTCTCAGTCTCACAGTGTTCACCCTTCCTGTGACTATATATTTATGTTATATCACCGTCATTCTGCCTGTAGGGCTATGGTCGGCATTCACTTTTGCATCTGTTTGTGTTCATGGCTATTTGCTTTATCCTTTTGCACAGTATATTTAACAGCATTGTTAAATTGGTGATCTTTTTGTTTCTTTCCATTTTAAAGGATATTGCTTAGCAGCATACATCTGATTTTTGCAATCTTAAAGTAACTAGCAGCTGTTTATCCTTGATTTTACATGTAACTCACAGAAATCTTTTAACGTAAATCTTGAATATCTCAAGAGAAAACAGCAATAACAACATGAAATATGCTATTCTCAAACCCACTTAATCCAATCAGGATCACTGTGGGCTACAGCCTAACCTGGCAACAAAGCTAAAACCAACCCTGGACAAGGTATTATGGGTGACAAGTCAGGAGAAAGATGTGCAGGGATTTTGTTGGTTAACTAAACTACAAATAACTGTTCCACTTGCATTAAAATGACAAATTGTACCTCCGTGCTGCAATTTCAGTTATGTATGCAATGCACGATACGTACAAAGTGTTATTTATTATTGCTACCTGGGACAGTACCATGTTTTCACCATAAACAGCAATTGCTTTTTCTCAGCAGTCTAGCATGTCTTCAAATAAGGGCAGGAGATCAGAGGCTCTCATGTGTCATCTTCCCTCTCCTGACTAATATGGATCAGATAGTCTAGTCTGGTGACGCAAGGTGAATGAGCTGACCCCAGCACCTCCGGCTGCCAGAGCTTCTCAGGTCGGTGCTCCCTCTCCAAGTTAAGAGAAAAGATGACAGCGGCTGATCCATTTATCACCCTGATATATGTACAGGAGCTTAACAGAGATTTAAATAATTCAGAGTGCTTGGGCTGCCAAAGCTGTATAATCAGCTCACTGAGCTATAAAGAGGTAGCTTGATAGAGTATACAGTAAGACTGATCAAACAATCCCCATGCACAATTAAGGGGATGAAAGAGGATTTGCAGCAAACACTTTCTAATGACAGATGTGGTCAGATGTGAGGACGCTCAGCATTGTGGTACATCTTCGAAGGCACTCAAATACCCAAATGAGAAATATTACAGCAGCATTTTCGGTTCATGTAAAATGCATGTCAAAAATTAAAAGGTTTTGAAGGCATACAAAGGAGGTCTATAATAAAGCATAAAGTTCCAAACAGCTGAGTTCAATCCCTTTAACTTGTCAGGGATTTGACGATGAATATTCTTTTTCTTTGGAAAATAGTCCATTTGACACCTCTGGGATTTCTTGATTTATAGCTTACAGTATGTAATCTGCCACAGGTCCTCAAATTCAACTGCTGATTTGCTTGGCTCCTTCTTAATCCTGTTTATACAGTTTGCCTCATACCACATGCAGGCCTACCACCCAGAGATCTTCATTATAATACATTTTTAACACAGAAATCATGAAGGCAAACTTCAGCTTCCCAGTAAAACTGTTTTGCTTGCTACATTGTTAATTTGTGTCACACACACAATTCTGAATTAGCGCTTGAATGGAGCTCCAAATGGTGTATGTGTCCTAAAGCTCCTGTTTCCTCTTTTTTGACTTCACCTCTCTAGAGTGTGAGGGACCAACTGATGTCCCTGCTGGGATTCAACCCACTCTCTTACCCAGCCGGGAGGCCACTGGAAACAAAGGACAGCTGGGGAGCAGTGATATTCCTCTGCCATCCCAGGACATGGGCACAGGAAGATTTTGGGCTAGGGTACCTGGAACGTCGAGGCTGCTATGAATAGAATGTTCCCCCGTATACTGGATGGCAGCATCCTGTCTGGCAAGCCCCAGTATGGACGCCCACAAGGCAGCATGGTAGATGAGGTCCCAGAGGCCTGTCCTGCCAGTTTCTGTGGGGGCCGCCAGGGGGAGCTGATGGATACTGAAGGCACAAGGCCCATTTGGGGTCCTGTCTGAACTGGAAATGCTTCCCAAAGATTAAGCACCAGAAGTACTCCCAGGTCAGGAGTTAAACACAAGCACCCCACTCATCTCAGGAGGAGCTGGAGTCAGATGTGGAGGGGGAGTGGAGCTGCGCAAAAAGAAAAGAAAGAGTTGTGCTGTACTGCTGAGTTGTGCAGAAGGTATTGTTTAAATGAAAAACACTTCAGCTGAACTGGGACTGCTGTGGTGCAACTGCGTCTGGGGGTTTGGGTTGTTGATAAGCACCCTAGTGGCCACAAGTGCCAAATGCATTTACCACACCTCCCCTCAGCCATCTAGCAATGCGAGTTTACACCGACGCCTGGCATCCATTTAATGCTCAGCCAGTAAATCACTTGAGCCTCCCTTGAGGTCTGACAAGCTCTGTTTACACTATTTGTGACAACTTCGACATTTTGTCTGTTTATGTGTGTGACACCCCATGCAAACCAAATCCCTTGCATCAACCTAACCATGGGACTTATTGTAATTCATGCTTGAGATAAACAAGAGTAGTAGGGGGAGATGCAGACAAATAAATAGATGGTACAAAAGAAAACAGAACTCTTTAACACTGTTTCAGTGATATAAAAATTAAAATAATAAAACAACCAAAAAAAAAACTAGAAGAAAAACAACAATAATCTGATTTCTTTTTCTTTTTCCTTCAATTGTTCAAGAAGCAACAAGGATCTCTAAAAAAAAAAAAAAAAAAAACTGCACACACAAAAAACATAAACAGACGAGCCGACAATGAGCACCCAATTCTTACCCTCACATACACTTCTAGGGGTCATTTATATGTACCACGCACTTCCTTTTCTTCTCTGTGTAATTCAGAAGGTCTGAGAGGCAGAAATTACAGACAACAGACACACAGCAACAAAAAAGATGGCCTCTAGAGTCAGTTATCCTGTTTTATCAGTCAGCAGGATTCTGCCCTCCATTCCCCAGTGACATCTATGCTGATCTTCCCAATGCAATCGCACACCTTACACACATCACGCTATGCACTTCTTTTAGGTATGACCTCTATAGAGCATTACGTCAAGTTTGTGAGCGTTCATGTCCTCTGACGTATGAGCTGCTCTCCTCTCCAGTAAGCTCATCTGCACTTTGCTCTCTCAGCCAAAATCCAGTGGCTTCACCAAAACGCTCCCTCCAGCTTACAGCAAAGGAACAGAGCTGAGATGACCTCCCCTCTCCAGAGGTGTGCGTGGGTATTGTAGTACTCCATGACCCCCGTGGGCCTCAGTCACGCATACCCGTACAGCTGTGTCCCTGCTGGGATGTCCACTGCACCCCCTTCTCAACACTGAAGAGAAATGCGGCATCACTACATCACTATTTACAACAGAAATGTTCATTTTTAAATAGTTTTTTTATGTGTATTTTTTAAAACTAAAATTACACCCATGACATGGCCTGTCAGTCTGTTTTAAATTCTGTACTTCTCTGCTTCCTTTGCTTTTCAAAGTGCAGGTTTATTTGCAGACCTCTGTTCTTCTTGATCATGGTTCTTTATTCTTATACAATGACTCCATTAATCAATCAATCAAACTTTTTTGTCAGCTCATCCAACTTTTTCCAAACACTCCTGAAACTTTCTGACTAACCTTTTTGACTTTATACATCTGCTTTGTTCCCATTTGACCAAGGTTTGTTGTTGTCTGACAGCCCGAATCATACCCCCGAGTCCAAACATAGACTTTGGTATCACTGCTTTCTCTCTTTCTAATGTTGTTGAACATCTGATGCTCACAAACAGCTCCACACTCCAGCAGGCATACAGCAGTAGGTAAAGTCACAAAGATAAAGTGTACCCCTGGGTAGAACACACAACCACAAGCCAACGGGCACACCCAAACAACACCAGAACAAGATTCACATTTCAGTGACTGACTGGTTACTGCAGTGCCTCTGTTGCACAGAAATACTGAACTGATGTCTCAAAATATATAAAATGAACTTAAACCACCCTTAAGAATTATAAAATTCACATCAACGGGCACCACAGAAGACTTACAGTCACTTCCCATCATCTATAAGTTGTTCCATTTGCACTATTTGGCTATTTAACGTATGCACATTAGGAACCATGGACACAGTTGTTTAGTCACAAGCACATGTATCATCTTTGAAATAAAAAATAAATAAAATGACACTTAGACTCACTAAAATTGTCTCTGGGTTACTATTTAGTGGAATTAATTTTAGGACAGGTTTTCACACTTGGGAAGCAGCTTCAAACATAGATTCATCTAAAAACAGTCATAAAAAATGTGGGTAAAGAATCTACTCTTATCAATACAAGGACTAAATATGGACTTGATAGTGGATAATACTGCTGCTTCTCAGCTCCGGAGCCCCAAGTCTGAATTTTGGCTCAGACGCCGCTCGTTTCTTGTGAACTGGCATGTACTCCCAATGTCTGTACGTGTTGTAGCTTTCCTCCTATATCCTTATTACATGCAAATGAATCTGACTGTCGCTAAACTGGCCCTGGTTCAGCATCCCAGAACTGAATGGATAGAGGCGACAACTCGGGTAAGCTTTCTCACCAGGACTTCTTGCTTGTTACTGTAATGTCATTTTATGATGACACTAAAAAGAATTAAAAGTGATTCGGTTAAATAACTGCCCTGTATCCTGATCAAACATGAGGCTGGTTTTGTTAGATATACATAAGATTTCTCAGGATAAAATGTAACAAGAAGAAAGGGCAAACACAGCCAAAGTGATTTAATGCCTTTCTGACCTTTTACTGCCACTGAGCCCACCCTTAACCAGAGCATTCAAAAATTAAATTTACCCTCAGGAGATGTATGATCAGAGAGAGCTGATCATTGAGATGGGAGCAACAGGCAGCAAAGGTGGAAGGCCTTTTTTAAACACTCTTTGAATTTCTCAATGTCTCTTTTACAGTTACACACCTAGTCAGATATTACCTTGCAACCTAAAATTAATAATAAAAGAATGAAAGACATAACACAAGTGAAAATCAATAAGGATATGTGACTTGGTGCTGCTCCTTCCAACATATCTGATCAGATAGGAGAGTGCTCAGACTGTGAATATTCTAAGAAACCTCTGAGTGTGCTTTTCGCTATTGTTCTCTGGGTAAAAGATACTTAGCTTAAATACATTTCTTGTCCAGTGTTTAGATGTTTGGTTTTCTGATCACCTGGTTTCAACGTTTGGCCTGACTTCTGGCATTTGACGCTTCTTTCACTGCCTTGTATTTTTGATTCTATGACCCAACAGGTGTGCTAAATTGAAGAACTTTTGATGAACCACTGAGAACTTCTTTCTCTGCGGCTGTCATGGGTTATTAAGAATCTTGACACATTACTTTGATCTGATCAGGAGACACAGTTCAGCTGATTTTCACTGCATTCAGAAAAATAGTGGAAGCAACTCCAACCTCTGCCTGTGGTCCCCTCTGACCTGACCTGACTCAAAAGAGATCCTGTGCACATTTTCATGACTGTATATGGACTATAATTACCGGCAACAGCATCCACAATGGAGACCCAGTGATAACTGTGATGACTTACTGATGAGCAAACAATGAAACAATGACTTATGCTTTACTTGTGGAATACGAGGTGAGACACAAAAATAACTGGACTGGTAAAAATATATATATACTTATTGATGAATTAGAGCATTCTAAACATTGCATTGTCACCTTCTCTATACTCCCCCTCCTGATCTCTACACCGCTCCATACGTATCTTCCATTGATTGAAACAGTGCTGAAGTCTTCTTGTTTGAGGCTCTTCAAAAGACTTTCTGTCTTCACTTCATCCATTGAAGAAAAATGTGTTCCCTTCAGGTCACCTTTGATTTTTGGGAACAAGCAAAAAATGACAGGGAGCTAAATCGGGCGAATAGGGAGGATGATGCTTTTGCCAGTCAAAAACTGCTTTACAGAAAAAGCAGTACAATCATTTCGTACAATCTGATTCACCGTTTTGATGTTTCCATCCGTCTGAAAATGAGTGTGGGCGACCTGGGTGTCTTCCACATTTTCTTGTCCTTCCTTGAAACATTTGTGCCAGTCAATAACTTGTGTGTGAGACAAACTGTTATCACTGTACATTACTTTTATCATTTCATAACTTCTGTGACCGTTTTGTTCAATTTCATGAGAAATTTTATGTTGATTCGCTGTTCTGATTTTTTTCACCTGACATTATAGCGGCAACTTGTGTAGAGATTGTTGTGCAAATACTGACTGGGCTATTCACAGGATATACATAGCCAGTCGGCGGTTTGAGAGGTTGTGTAGGAGGGGATATAGTTCTAGAATTCACGTTCAGCCAAACTCCAGATGGTTTTCCAAGTAAGCCCCAAGCCCAGTCCGGTTTTTTTTTTGTGTCTCACCTCATATATACAATTTTACACAAAGTAGCGGGGTTGATGTAGCTGTATCTGCCAGTGACACAAAGAAAAATGAGGAAGACACTAAAACTTCGCAAAAGACTTGGAAAGTGAAAGCATGGATAATTTATTACAGTTACAAATCACAAGATGATGCTTTATTAATATTCATCCAGATTAAAGTGCCCACTTACGCAGAATTTGTGTCAATCATTTCCCTGTGGATGGATAGAACTCTTCACAATAATTGAAACTGAAGCTTTCAGAGAATACACTAAACACACACATAACTACAAATGAAGTTTATGTCATATGACGTGGAATGGTTTAGATAGTTGAGATCCTCATGGTCTAATCTTGGCTCAAATTTAAATGTGCTTTAGACACAACAGCCATGACTGAGAAGCATTTTGCCTCATTTGTAATTGGATATGCAGTGTATGAAGAGCTCACATGCTCTGTGAAATGCTGAACGAGGCTGTGGCACTCATTTCCACATTCAAAACAATTAGAGAGACTTTTTAAAAAGGTTATGCATGCATAACATTGCAGGGGTGGTGTCCACTGATGGAAGATATTGAATACAACGATACCTGTGGTTCAGAGGGGTAAGGTTTAATGTCCTGCTGTTCAGTGATAATAAATCATGATCACAAAAATACATGAACATTCAATACCATTCAAGCAGCCTAAAATATAGTTGTACAAAGGTGATAAACAATTTGTGTACTTTTCATCTCCAGACATGCCATTTTATAGTTGAGCATGAAGAAAACGTGCACATCTGCAGTAGGAGCTTAATGTGGCACATAGCAACACGGCACCTGACAGAAGAAACCATGGAAACAAACGCCGGGCCAACAAAAATAGGCAGAAATCAGTAAATACACAAATTCATAGGAATGATATTGCTAAAATTTACTGAACATGACATGGAGGAAGCAAAGAAGAAAAGCGACAACACAGAAAGAGTCTTCAAAACAAACAGCTCAGTATGGTAGACTCAAATATTTTAAGGGAGCTGCATCGAAGAGCTACAAAAAACTGGAAGTTTTTAACTTTACTTTTTGACTGGTGGCAGAAGAGCAACAAGTATCTTAAGCAAGACATTAATAGCAATGTCTGATAACAAACTGGCATAGCTACCATCATGTATGATGGTGCTACTCATCTATCATGGTACATCTGCCAAATAACATATTGGATCAGTTCTCACACCATGTTCATCATTTTTTTTTTTTTTAAGATGTGATCTTACTTTTGGAAAACTGTTTGGGGAAAAAAACAAAACTACTACAACTTAATTTTTATTTAAATGCTACAAGAGGCCTTCTCAATGGAGGCAGAGGTTTACAATAAATTAAACCTGAAGTAAAAATGCCTGTGGTTGTACTCTCAGTCTAGTTCACAACACACTACGTGCTGTGTCGGTAAGTTCAGGCCTGTTTTCAGGACGCTGTGCACCACTAACTGAATCTCTTTTAATATTCCCTTTCTGCTACCTAGGTAGACTCCAATTTTCTACCAGGTCAGCAGGCCCGAAGTGGGTTAGAAACTATACGGAAAGTTAATACGGGTTATTTTCCTAGATTGTTCACTGGACCCTCCCTATGTCACTTATGTGGACATGCTTCCTCCTACGTTAAGCAGATGCAATCCTTAAAATCTTGCATCTCCATCTTCTGGAAATTTTTTAAACATTTTTTTACATTTGTGTGTCAAGCTATACCTCTTTTGATCAGCAGAAAATGCATTATGTTACAAGTCAACATGGTCCTTAGCCATAAAAAGAGAATCCTAATTGTATTTGCATTTAGAAATACATAAGAATCGACAAGGACAATCACTGTGTACTCGTGGGCTTGTGCTCCTTCTGCTGCAGGTTAACACAGGCTGACCCAGGGTCACATTTATAAAACTTTGCGTGAATTTAGGCTTGAAAGTGTCTAAACCAAAAAAAAGAAAATGCGTAAGCCAAAAATAAAAATGATCTATAAAATCTTGTGTGCACACAATTGTAAGCAACTTACCCTTTATAAATCACAATCATCTGACAAATGTGCATACAGTATGTGAATGCACCCTGAACCCTGCCCAGTTGGCACTCTGAAACAACCATATATGGACCACACTAATCAACCTCAAATATATGCAATCATGATGCTGCAGGCCTCCCACGTTATGCATCAAGTTGTGCAAGATAGAAGTTCTCGGCACACAGACAACCTTTATTTGTGATGTAAGCTCAGGGGTCACCAACTAGTACAAATATATTGCATGCCAGCATGTTACTGCTACTGTGAGTGCAGTAAGCTCTAAGTTTGTCTGCAACAGGAAGAGGAAAAGGCACATCTCTGTCTCTGACTTTGATCTGTGAATGACATCTGTAAGTGGAGATGCCCTATTATGCGGCATTACGCCAGAGCAGTCCTGATCTTTGTCAATCTTATCTTAGCATCACAAATGACTTGTATGTTATTAAAAAAAAAACAGCGTCATTCTCGCTAGGTGCCCTAATTGCAATATTTACAGTTATTTTAGGAGAACTGAACACTGGTGCAAATTGTGCTTTATGTTGATCTGTATGCCCACACCATACACAAACTGAATGTAGTGCCTCCTCAGTCGTTTTCAGCCTTCAGCGTAACAGCCATGATGAAACTGAAGTTTAGTTGATGTCTGTTGTCAGAAAGCCAACCATTGCTAAAATCTGGATATGAACAGGTAGAGCCCAATTTTGTGCGCTCTGTCTTTCTAATGCCAGGTCCAGCTCAGCACACAGTCAGACAGAACAGCTTTTGGAAGCTTAAATCGGCTCATAAGCCAGTCATCATCATGGGAAAAAAATCCTGCTAGTCCCTAAAGGCTCGTTTCTTTCCTATCTGACTATTTTGTCTCCAAGTAGTACCAACAAACCATGTTTTATCAAACCATTAGGCTGAGAGTAGCTCTCTTTACACAGACAGAGAACCAAAACGGTGTTTTAATTTAATGCAATTTTTTACACAAAGTGATTGTTTTCATTTCTAGTCCCAAGAAGTGACAACAGGTATCTGATATAAACTTATGAAAAGAGTTTTAAGTGCAAATACACAACATTGTATTGTGTATACATCAAATTCATCACTTTTGAGGTTTAATGTTTGTCATGTCAACACACATTACAATAACAACATGCTGATATGAATTATTATATGCTTGTGAGTTATCACTTAGCTGATCTGCTTGCATTTCCGTACTTGATCGTCATTGTTTCCCACTATCTTCAAATATATTGCGTGTAGATGGGTCATGGTTGCCATGTATATATGCATATTCTCTGTCTAGTTTTCTTTCAGAAATACCAAGTATTATGTGAAATGTTGCGTACATGCAGTTCAAGCCTCTTTTTGTGAGTATGCAGGCCCTGTAAACCTGAGCCCTGGTGTCTGTAGAGACACAAAAGAAACAACCAGCTGTCTTACCTGCATCTTGGTCAAATACACAAGTACAAATTATACCATAGTCTGTACATGTAGTAAACAAGTTGAATTTGAATTTAAATACAAAATTCCGATGATGATGGTGGTAAGAACTGCATTTGGCAGTATGTAATGGTAGATGGCAGTCATAAGTCTGGCATAAGCATATTTTTGTTGCCAGTATGAGAATGCTCTTGGGTAAGGGAGAAGTCACTTATGAAATGTAAGGTATGAAAATTTTAATTTGAGCAAAGTACCATTTAACAGGTATTATATCAAAAAAGCAGCACACTGAATGACAATCCTGCGGGTGTTACATAAAAAATAATGTGGTTGTAGAGTTATTATCATTGAGATTTCCACAGCAGACTATTGTGAGCATGTGCAGTGCTTGGTGCAATAGCAGACTGGGCTGAAATGTTATGGAGGATTTTAGAGGGGCATATTCAGGTGAAGGTGCAAAAGAAGCCCACAGTAAGTGGACATGAAAGGTTAAATAAAGTAAAAACATGTCCATTTTAAAATGGTTGAGGTGGGACCCAAATCTTAGCCAATGAAATTAAACACCTACAAAAAAACGCACCTGTTTTCCTGCCAATACCTCAGATAGGAGCCCACATTATACTATGAAATATACTGTCAAGGGAGGATGGAGTAGGAGTCCCTTGGTGAGAAACAGAGGTAAGCAGACAAATGTCACAGCTACTCCGAATAAATGATACAATGTACATAGAGTGTCACCGATATACTCTGAGGGAAACATACTTTCAATTTATTTCCCTCAGAGCACATTAAAATCTGGCAAACACGCTACATACATACACACCCACACACACATATTTATCAACTGCCACAGGCATTCCTCTCTACATTTGTCACTAAATTACTATTTATTCTAGGCTCCCAATTTCAAACTCAACCCACACTGACTTCTACATGTAGGTGAGAGAATGTTGCAAAGTCAGGACAAAACAACCATGGGGTGAGTCACCTGCTTAATAGCAACAGTGAGTCATAAAACAAAATATGGTGCACTACGTCCATTGTGGCAAACGCTACTGGACAACTGACACTCACACCAGTAGATTCAGGTATAGCTTCTACCCAGAAGCTTTAAGAAGGCTAAACAGTCGATCAAAAAATTCAAGTATTGTATGTATAAATGTTGGATGCTATATATGTTTTTTATTTATTTAGTTTTTGGATTGTACTTTTGTTACCTGCTCTAAGAAGACATGCAAGTAACAATTTCATTGTATTGAGTACACATGACAATAAATATGACTTAATTTTTCCTGACTCACATGTATAAGTTCAATGAAGTTAGTCTCCTTCTGACCTGACTTTGTTACTGGATTGTAGTAAGTGCACTCCAAAGGCCGAACATTTTTAAGGTTACCACACCAGATATGCCCAAGGAAGGGTAAGTATTCTGATGCATTCATCTCATCTCATTTTCTGAAGTCTCTTTTTCTGGTTAGGGTCATGGTGGGGCGGCACGGTGGCGCAGTGGGTAGCGCTGCTGCCTCGCAGTTGGGAGACCTGGGGACCTGGGTTCGATTCCCGGGTCCTCCCTGCGTGGAGTTTGCATGTTCTCCCCATGTCTGCGTGGGTTTCCTCCGGGCGCTCCGCTTTCCTCCCACAATCCAAAGACATGCAGGTTAGGTGGATTGGCGATTCTAAATTGGCCCTAGTGTGTGTGCTTGGTGTGTGGGTGTGTTTGTGCGTGTCCTGCGGTGGGTTGGCACCCTGCCCGGGATTGGTTCCCTGCCTTGTGCCCTGTGTTGGCTGGGATTGGCTCCAGCAGACCCCCGTGACCCTGTTTGGATTCAGCGGGTTGGAAAATGGATGGATGGATGGATGGGTCATGGTGACAGCAGGCCAAGCAGGTCTGCTGTTTCCAGCTGCAGATTCCATGTATTATGGAATGTTTGAGATATACAATGCCAGGATCAAATCATAGCTGGGGAAACCACATAAAATTAATTTATGATATCTCTCACTATTAAATACCACTTGTAAGAGTGTTCTTATGAAAATTCCCAAAAGGACTCGGGTATCTCCCATATCTCACCACTGAAAGCTTCCATGTTGTTTCTATGATTCCTCTGATATACCATGAATACAACTCAACCTCCATGTACCAGTGTTCTCTGGACATTGCACATTTCAGACATGTGCTACCTTACACCACTTTTGGTAGGCCCCTAACTTTTCTTTAGCTAGCATGCTCTGCCTTGCACCTTGGAACTATTAAGTGGATGTTTTGAGAAACTAAAAAGTCAGAATCGTAATAGTGAATCATTTATAAACCACAAAGGAAAATAATGGAAAAGACCTGCAATCATTTACAAGTCTAAGCCTGCAGTAAGAAAAACTGCAAAAGGTGAAATAATTTTCATCTAAGATCTAAAGTCATTGTAATTTAAGTCATTGTAATTTAAAGATCTTCCATTTAGTGTCCTCCCAGATCTATACATACATACATATACATACATATATATATATACAGAGAGAGATTATTCAATATGTTTACATCAAGATCTGAAATATCATCGAATTAAGGGCTCAGTTTGAATGAAATTACACAGATGCTGCCTAGTAAGGCGTAGAAAAAAGCAAAGGAAGCACCCCAGCGTTAGAAGAGGGTAAAAGAGCCGGCAGCCATAGACAAGGACGCTTTACGAGCTACAGGGTTAAATAAGGAGCTGTGACTGCTTATTACAACATCGGAAAGTAGCCAAGAATCTCATTATGTTAAGTGGCTGTTTACAGGGGAAAAGTGTCGTGTAAGCAGGTCAATCAGAGCAGAAATGCTGACAACTCTAATGAAAAAGTGCTAGCTGTACAGAACATTGAGAAAAAGATTAAACTACACAAATAGCACATCTTCAAATAATGAAGTCAGAAATTGTGTCTCACATTAAACACAGTGAGAAGAGCATCACACTGAGCACAGCAGTTTGAAAAGAAAACATGGAACAGAGACATTACAGTATTGGCAAAATATCTCTCTATTATAAAAAAAACTTGGACGGCTTGGAAGGAGACAATATGTGATCTTCTCGGAAGACAAACTGACGTCCCGCGAGAGACACTTTAACGTCACACGAAACAAGGCAGTGAGAAAAAAACGACAGCTGCTGTACAGGCTGTTAAATGATCGATGCGCAGCGCGACAAACAGAACACGCAGCTCAGCAGTAGCAGCAGAAAGACAGAAGCTGATCAGACCGCATCTCCTTAGCGTGCGTTCAGCTCCCACTCCCGCTTCGCAACGTGAGCGACAGAGACGCGAATTGGCTGGAGCGTAGCGCCACAAATGGACAACTAGGAGAATGAGGCTGGACCTGGCCAGACTCCAAAATCAGACTGTTTCTAATGAGTTTGCTTGCAGTTTGTGTGAGGAACTTGCAGACTTCAGTGTGTCTACCGATCCTAATATAATCTGGGAGACCTTCTATGACAAGACCCTACAGGTTGCTGAGGGTTGTGTTGGTGTTACCGGTGTACCCAGAACAAGGTGTTTCATCTTGCAGTGCACCCTGAATATCATTGAGAGGAGTCGCAGCACACAGCTTGATGGCAACTCTGGTCTGTACTGGGAACTGAGAAGGACAGCTGCGAGGGCTCTGAGGGCAGATAAAGAGGAGTTTTTTAGAAGAATCTGTGAGTAAGTGACACCATCTATGGTCTAGTGACCCAAGGCCTGCTTACAGAGGAATCGAAGCATTACGCACATCTGAATTTGGTTCAGAGTCACAGTCAGGTCAGCTGATGGAACACTCCTTATGGATGACACTGCAGTTGTGACCCACTGGGTTGGCTACTTTGAGCAGCTATTTAAAACTGATCCTCCAGCTAGGACATTGAATATCTATGGGTCCACAGTTCTTGAGGCTGATCTTCCAATTAGCTGTGAACCACCCAATCTGGCAGGATGTGAGTGTCTGCACAAGTGTGCCTTGTGATGGACTGATGCCCCATCTAGAGTTGGTGCTTGTGATATTCTATTGCAGTGGTTCTCAAAGGGGGGCTGTATTAAATTTTCATGAGAGCAGTCAGGTGATTAAAAATAATATAAAACATACTTAATATACTTAAATAAAAAAAAAAAAAATAAGCTATAGCTTGTGTGCTGAGCCGGTCCAATTCTGGCCCTGGAATCTTTTTATAGCAGGCCACTTCATCAATATTCAAATTATGTTACATACAACCCACAATCATTCTTACTGTTTTAAAAGATCACCTTTAAAATGTGTTTCATATACTGACTGCATCTATATACAGTGGAACCTCGGTTTGCAAGTAACTTGGTTTACGAGTGTTTTGCAAGACGAGCAAAAATTTTGAATAAATTTTGACTTGATAAACGAGCGAGGTCTTGCAGTACGAGTAGTATGTATATGCTGTCTGCTGAGTGTCATGTGATCACAACTGAGCTGATGGCTCTTCTCTCTCTCTCGCTGCGGGATTGTGGGCAATCGTCTCCTATTCTCCGTCTGAGTCGGCGTGCTTCACTCATATAATCAACATCCGTATGAGCGTATACTGTTTACTGCAGCATTAGTATTGTGACTGTGTGTGCGCACGCGTGTGTGCTGTGACGTGCGAATCCCCGTCTTGCACCCTAAAACACGACGCTGAGTCTCAGTACTTTAGCAACACCAGCTTTATTCAGCTTGAAACAGCAACAGCGCGGTTATTTATTGTAGCGGGATCTGCCGCTCTCCTATACACAGACACAGCAGTCAGGCAGGGCCCTGTGCATTTATAATGTTCCTTGTTCCTTGTATCATCCATCGACGGCAGGCGCTTATAGTATGTCCGCAATCTTTTCTGATTCGCATTTACGGCGAACTGCTACAGCGCTGGGAGACTGCAATTGCTTTGAAATGCTCTTCCGCGTGTCGTCCCGTTTGGTGCAATCCCACAAGAGTTTAGAAACTCACTCACAGCAGCCATGATTCTTTTCAAAGGTAAAGTGCAGGTTAATTTGTTTTATGTATTTTTACTTTATATTTTGTATTAATCATTTTTATATGAATAGTTTTGGGTTGTGGAATAAATCATATGAGTTTCTATTATTTCTTATGGGGTAATTCACTTTGATATACGAGTGCTTTGGACTACGAGCACGTTTCTGGAATGAACTATGTTCGCAAACCGAGGTTCCACTGTATAGTGTAGCATAGCAGAATTCTATTTACAACTGGCATTAAAATGTGCCTCCAGTGTCTTCATAATGGCTAGATAGAGATGGCTCACAGATTTGGGGTTTAGTGTCCACTTGCATTAATCTGCAGAGTGCATTGTAGCTGCTAACCTGTAGTTAGAATGGAAATGGCCTACTCAAAAAAAAAATTAAACAAAAAGAGGAGAAGCTGATATGTTTCACTTCCATAAAGTTCTTTAGTGTTTAAGCATGACATTCGACATCACACACACACTGCCGTTGCTGTTGCTTATTTTTTTTTTAAATGGCAGAGGTGTCATGGATGGCCACCCTGCTACTACTCACCTAGCTGCTGCCACCACCCTGAACGATGCTTTTGTCTTTTCTGCTGACTTGAATGTTGTGTGAGGAGAAAAAACACATTTGCATTTCCACTTGTGTGAAAAGTGGCTATCATGGAAGGAAATGCTCCAGAATCAAGAGGATAATGGAGCAACTTTTGTAATTACGTTACGAAAAAATTACTGCAGTGACTAATACTCCATTTTAAAAATTACTTTTGATTTTTTATTGTCAGAAGTACTTAATCGCCATATGCTTAATTTTTAAAAGTAATACTTAAACTAAGAGATTAATGAGCAGTGTTTGTTATCAACAAATTTTATACTTTGTAAATTATGGGACCCCCTGGAAGTGGTAGCAAAGGAGAGAATTCAAACAAAACTAACTACCATTATGACCAATGGTCCATAGCCTCTCTCTGACACACCAACACTGAGGACTTTCAGCTAACAAATAATTCAGCAGAAGTGTGTCAAGAAGTGCTATGGGGGCTCCTTTATACCAACAGCAATATGTCTGCATAATGACTCACTGTGAATGGGACAGCCAAGTCAGAACTCTTTTTTCTTTCTTTTTATAATGTTCCTCCTTTATAGTAATTCTGGTATGTGTTCAGATCATAGTGTGTGTGTTTACATATATATATTTATTTATGTATGTATCTTTTTATGTATTTATTTACACAGCTTCTGTAAAAAGCCAAATTTTCCCATGGGGACAAATAATGTTCTCTATCTATCTAACTATCTGTTGGTTATTATTTATCTCAAAAATGCCTGTTTTATGTCA
Source organism: Erpetoichthys calabaricus (assembly GCF_900747795.2). Taxonomy (NCBI): domain Eukaryota; kingdom Metazoa; phylum Chordata; class Cladistia; order Polypteriformes; family Polypteridae; genus Erpetoichthys; species Erpetoichthys calabaricus. The sequence goes on from NC_041411.2 coordinate 23,303,488, forward strand.
ACATTAAGAAATTGAGGCAATGGTATAAAAAAAAGAATAAATAACATTTATTTAATAAAAAGTGTCAGGAGTAATTTGTTGACAGACGGGTATCAGCAAGAGTGAAAGGGAAGGTCTACAGGACGGTAGTGAGACCAGCTATGTTATACGGGTTGGAGACGGTGGCACTGACCAGAAAGCAGGAGACAGAGCTGGAGGTAGCAGAGTTAAAGATGCTAAGATTTGAACTGGGTGTGACGAGGATGGATAGGATTAGAAATGAGGACATTAGAGGGTCAGCTCAACTTGGACGGTTGGGAGACAAAGTCAGAGAGGCGAGATTACGTTGGTTTGGACATGTGCAGAGGAGAGATGCTGGGTATATTGGGAGAAGGATGCTAAGGATAGAGCTGCCAGGGAAGAGGAAGGCCTAAGTGAAGGTTTATGGATGTGGTGAGAGGGGACATGCAGGTAATGGGTGTAACAGAACAAGATACAGAGGACAGAAAGATATGGAAGAAGATGATCCTCTGTGGCAACCACTAACGAGAGCAGCCGAAAGAAAAAGAAGAAGGCTGTTGAAATAGTCTATTAATTTTGTGTTAAGCTTTAAAGAAACACAGGCAATGTCATAACACAAACAATAAATATGTTAATCTTAATAAATGCTAGCTCAAAAACAAGCACCTTTGTTGAGACTGCAACAAAAGTATAAGACAGGAAATATCATGGCCGTGTAGGGGGGCCCTCACGTATTCTTGTGGTTCTCTGGCGACCTGCAGGGAAAAAAGGCTGAGAACCACCGCTACATTGCAGTAAGCATATGTCATACTATATCTGGAAGGCACAATGGACCAGCGATGCACATTATATCCTCATTCCTCCAGAAAAGTAGCTTTGAATGCAATCCTGGCCACTGTCTGCACCGAGTTTTCATGTCCTTTGAGGTTTTAAATACTATAATACATGAATTAATGCTCTGCCCTTGCAGCTCTAGTTTCTTGGAGCTCACAGTTTCGGCACTTTTCATTCTCTCTGTGCTTGTGTGATAGTCTCTGGGTGTTCTGTTTGGCTTAAACATACAGTAAACTTTATGATGGGTGGGTTTAAATGTAATCCTTAAGTCATTATTACTTTGTGTTGCTATATAATTCTTTTCCAGGTTGCTCTTTTCCTCATTTTATTCAGAAGCCTAACCAATATGGCCTCATATTTAAGCAGCAGGACTATAAATCACAAGCTTGCTGGTTCAATTCCTAATTCTAACTCACTGTGTGACCCTGCACAAGTCACAGAGCCTAACTCCAATTGCAAAATATATCTGGCCTCTGTTCCTTGGTATTTACTATAGAAAGAAGCTATATAGGGTGTGTGTGTGTGTGAGTGTGTGTCTGGTTAATGGTCCTCTGCTCCTATTCCCTTTTTGCGTTTTCATCTTCTGATATTCTAATTGCAAGCAGTGACAAATAGGTTTCCCCTCACTTTCATTAAAATGCTGCGCTCAGGAAAAACTTCCAGATGGCTCCAGTGATCTGCAAAGTTATGACTTATTAAAAATTGAAGAGGAAGGAAAACGAGTGCATGAAAACATAATTTGTGAGTCAAAGTGTGTGTGCATCTGAACATTCTAAAACTTACACCTCCAATGGCCATGAAAATAAATAAATACATAAATAAAAAGACCTCTCAGTTTTGTTTATTTACGTGCCCTTTGCGTGGTATCCCATATGAGTTCTTGGCTAATGAAAGATTTGATGGATTTCATGCCTGATTAGTTACAGATAACTCTGTTTCCCTTTCTGGTTTCTACACCCTCAATCTATGAAAAAGCAGCAGGTCAGGTCATTTCTCCAAGGAAACGTCTCAATTTCATTTGTGGAAACAAAGGTGAACTTTCCCTGAGCAGCTGTTATGGATCACAAAATTAGACACTTTTTCACAGGCACTGCAAACAAAGAGTAATTCTCTGCAGAATGTCTTCAGAAACAAAAGAAATAATCCCATCTAGCAATTGTAAATCCACTTAAAATAATTGTAAAAAGATTTTTTTTTAGTAATTATCCCGGGAGAGTACACTTTTATCACCTAAAGCTCCAACCTCTAATGTGAATTAATATTTGTCCTTGTCCTAATTTTTGGTAAAGAGAGATTATGAAATGCTATAACAGGCTGAAAAACCCTGAGGATGGCGACACCAAGGGCTACAATGACTAGTGTTTCTCGTTTCAGCCATAACGTGCTCATTCTGTCTTCTTCTTCAATGTCTTTCTGAGGGTGGCTTAGTCTTTCTCCACTTCCAAACTCTATACATGGCCAATTTCAGACACTTTAAGCTTCATTTCAGCAGCATGAATTAAGTCTCCTTTAGCGGATCCTAAAATGCTGAATGGTCCCAGCATTTTGACTATGGAGATATTGATGAATTATTGATTGGCAACACCATGAAATGGCCACTCTTACTTCCTTCTGAGTTCTGCCTCACTCAGGTTGAAAGATGGAAGTGATTGGGTGCCACGCGAGGCACAGCTTTGCAGGCAACAGAAGCCTGGGTAAATGAACGGCTTACCATCCAAGTGCGGTAGAGGATATGTTTGTAGAAAATGCCTTGAGAGAGATAACTTCAAAAGCACAAGAATAGATACGGGTACCATTATTGGGAGTTCACCTGTCCATTGTCCATGAGTTCCAGACCCCTGCTCTGGTGACACTGTAGGTGGAAGCTCAGGCCCAGCACTGTACAGAAATTAGGGGTTGCTAAGTGGTGCTGTACAAGCACGGCCTCAGGGTTTCTAGAGGGTATTCCTGACCCCAAAAGCGGTTTCAGGGATAACCCCAGGAGCAGTAATTTGGTCAGGGCTGTTGAGCGCATCATTGAACCTGGAGTTGGTTGGTAAGAAAGGAAAGGGTTCAATTAGTGGGAGGGAAGAGGGGCCAGGGGTGTGCGTGAAAGAGTGGAAAATGGCATTAAGGACAGTGCCCAGATTGTGCTTTCTGGAAAAGAGAATAAGCCACCCTGCTAGCCAGATAAGGCCACAGTCTTCATAACGGTTACAGCATGTCCAATGGAGCAGACTGGGTTTGGGTTTTGTGAGCTCAGTGGATGCTCTGTGAATTACTGGGCTATTCTCTTCCTTGTTATTGTTACTTTGTTAAAAAAAAAACTTTCTTTGCATACTCTGATCTCTTTGTTATTTATTTGGGGTTCAAAGGATTGTTCAGAAGTGCCCTCTATTGACTACTTACATTGTTAGGAATATAGTTTTCAAGTATTAATTTAAGTAGCAATACAAAGAAAACCACAGCTTCAGAGCCTTTTTTACATTTACAATTCAACTTAATTTGGCCTTTCATTTCCCCTTTTCTGATTGCAAGAAGGAACAAAATTGAACATTTTTTCTGCTAATTTCATAGAGGTATGCCCAAATGGTGCATTTACTCCCCAGGGAGGAGACATTCAGTCATCTGTCACCCTTTTGTCAAAGAACCATATATTTTTTGGAGTTGTTTTTGCTCTGAAAAGGTAGTAGGGACCCATGGGCCCTCCCAGCAGCAGCAAACACAAACCATATGCCCACCCAGGACAGGACACACTCAGCCACACTAAGCTAATTATCTTCAGACACAGAAGAAAACTTACCCGGACAGTGGGAGAATATACAGAATCAAACCCAGGTCCAGGAACGTGTGCGAGGCACTGTGTCAGCCATTTATTTTCTTCATCCACTTATTATTGTAGAGAGAAGCTGGAAGCTATCCCTGCACCATATTAGGCGTAAGACACAACTACCCACAGAACGGCACATTCATGCACACAATATTTCTGACTCTTTACTTATGATGAAATAATAAATCCACAAAGCCAGTAAGTTCATTAAGAGCAGAAGGAGATGAGCCTGACATCATATTAAAATATGTCTGCGTGTCATACAGTAAGTAGCAGCGATATTTAAAGACAAATATTGGAACGGACATCTCAGCAAGAGCACTGAAGTGATAAATCTCTGTTAAGGTGAAAAAGGCCATTGTTAAACCTGCGTATTGCACTCTAAAATACAGAGAAAAGTATCTAAATAGTGACATGATTTTACTCAAATGTAGGAGTAGCCTCTGGAGTCCCCCACAATCAAAGCCTGAGGCCACTGTTGTATATCTGGACTGAGCAAGTTAATGGATCAGATGGAGTTTGTGGAAAGACACACGTGGAAGGCATGTGGCAGAACACGTTGAGAAGTGAATTAACAGGCCGATGACAAAGCGGGTGATAAGAGGGGTGTTATAAAAGAAATACAGAGGAATCATGTCTGCCTTTGTCTGGTCACGGATTAACAGGCTGACGATAAAGATGGCAATGACAAGCAGGAGAGAGAAAGTGAGAGTGATGGAGAAGGAGGTATAGAAAAATCACCTCCAAAGAGTCCTGCCAGCCTAGAGCAAAAATGTTAAGGGATCAAGAAGAAAACCACATATTAAATAAACACAACATTCATTTTTATATTGTACCTTGTAATATTCAAAGCCATCCCTGGGTCCTTTACAAGCACACATCTATTATGACAACTGGCAAAAAATATCACTGGTGGACTGATTCAGCTAAGAGACTTGGTCACAGCCACACTGCATGTTATTGGCAGGGACTGTGCTGGCAGCTTGGGGCTGTCAACATTCAACATTGCTGAATCATTGACAGGGAGTGCGCTTCCATATTCTCGTCACTGTAGAGAGGGGGCCAGAGTCATTGTTGACATATCAAATCCCAAAGCATTATGTTGAGCTTTGCATCCCGGACACCGTTTTATTTAAAAGAGCAACTCCCAATAATAAATGTATCCTGCCTGACCTTGTCAAGACCACCATTGATGGCACACAGAATCTTAAAGGAGTAACATTGTGTTCCCCCCCCCCAAAATCTTCTAAGACAAGTGACATCTGGCAACCTCTGTTGATCCACTTTGTATTTGTAAAGACAGCTCTACATCTGTCAGTATTGATTTATCTCTTTACTGTAGCCCTTCTTCTGTCCAGCAGAGCAAAATTTGACTTTTCTTTGAGAGCAGGACTAATGAACTCAAAGGCCAGCGGTACTGCATCCAACTAAGGAGGTTATCTGGTTGTTACACTGCTGGTGAAGAATAATATTTCTTTGGTTGCAATAATTGATGCTTTTTCAATCAGAATATATCAGTCAACTAGGCAGTGATAAATATTTTAGCGGTACTGGGGGCAAAGTAGGGAACAACCTGAGACAGAGAACTGGCCCATCACAGGGCTGATTCTCACACATCATATCACAGGTTATTTAACATCACCAAGCAACCTGAATCACAAGTGTTTAGGACGTGTGAGTATAGGAGAGACCACAGCGCTATCCACTGCACCACTACATCACCCTAGATGTAACATTACTCGACTTATGCTCTTCCCGAGGCGCAGAGGTCAGTGCAGGGATCAGGATCCAGCTAAGAGCATGATCACATTTGTGTGTAGTCTGCTTGGCTACTCTGGTTTCCTCCCATATTTCACAGATGTACACATGGAACACATGTACTGTACATGTGACGTTTCTAAATTGGCCTGCTAAGCATCCCATGATCCTCAGAAAAATGAAGAATCATCACATTAGCAGACCTGTCAAAGGGAGACCGTCTCTTTCCCAGCAACACTGGGTACAAGTAAGAAAGCAGCCCTGGACAAGGACCAAGTCCATTTGAGAAGGATGGATCATTTTATTTTAAATGCTGCTAGGCAAGAAATGCAGTCCATTGCTTTTCTAACACTGGAAATTGCCCAAGTCCCATTTTATTTATTTCCATTTGTTTCATGATCGTCCCCAAAATCAGGTGGTATCTCTGCCCTAGAGAAGCTTGAAATGTTTTCAGGATTTAAACTGATCTTTGGCCCCCTTTCTTTACAAAGGAGCCATGCCAAGGTAACCGAAGGGGCAACCTGCCATGTTTGTTTAACGCAGCTTGGTATACGAATGCTGGACTTAAAACCAATTTTTCTATTACAAAGCTTACATTTCACAGAAAGATTGACTACACTCTACAAACGCACTCCATCATTTAGTCATCAATATATTTTATTTACTGTGAGTGTACAATAAAGCGCTTAAGTAAAACTGCTAAAAGAAAAAAAAGCAACACTGTCTGACTTTGGCGTTGAAAACAGAAGTATAGATTTTACTGTGATCCAGCAAATAAATGGGAACAGCGGTATGACCTTGCATTCTGGGTAGCCCTTAACCTCATGACTTGCAGACTCTCTTTTAAAACACAGCACAGATCCTGCTACTATTTCTGATTGAATCAGTCATGAAGAAAGCAGAGCAGCACAGTAACCTGTGAAGGGGAGCTTGGTAAAACTCAATTAGTGCGCAAGCCTGACTTCCTGATTAAATATTCCGTGGAAGCAGCCACTGGGCGGACATTTTAAAAGAAAATCGATACTAATAGCAAAGACGAATCTGTTTAGGCAGGTGCATATTGACGTAATGATTCCCCCGCTTCTGACATACACAAGGTTATGACATTTTAATCAAGGAGCATCAGTGTCTAATAAATTGCACTTGTGGTTTTAACTGCAAGCTACAGAACTTCATAATAAAGTGACCATGACAATGTTAAAATGCGAATAGACACCGAATGCAGGGGTGAAAAGGGAAGCAAGGCAGCCATTCATTAAAAATAAATAAATTACACAATATTCCAAGAATTGCCCAGATGCTGTTGAAATAAAATAGCACTGAAGGAGAGTTTGCATCTTTGATATGCTATTAACTCCCACAAAATGGAGCCATAAAAAACATGTTAAAGGGCACGCTTACGCGAGTGTGTCTGCTTAATGTCCTGAGGCTCGCTAGCACGGTGTAATCCCTGCCACCACAAACACATCTGTAACATGTTTAAAGGGTCTCAAATGCGCAGCAGCGGGGTGCTGCATGCTTCACCCTGCTGATGTGTTTTAGTGAATGATTTCCAAGGACTGGCACAAAAAGGGCCCATAAAGGTCATTTTACAATGAAAGAAAAAAAAAGAATTCCTTAATATCTGATGTGAGCACACAGAAAAACCTAGTAGTGGCTGAACAAATCAAAAATGAGATCATCAAGATTCAAGTTTAAGAACTGGATCTACAGTGATTACAGTTCTTGTGGGCGTTCATGGATGCCCATGTTGTTTAAAGATTCCCTTCACTACTGAAAGGAGCAACTTGTGCTGTATTTGCGAGTTTGGACTTTTTCATAAGCGTCCTTTGTAACCAACTGTTGACCCTCGCAGAGTGTGACGGTGCAGGTTGGTGCCCGGATCCTTCCGGGGAGCCTCTTGAACCTGCTACCATCGATAACGTGCCCGAGACTGAGCCAGCGGATGAGGACACGACACAAACCAAAGGGTAGGTGCAAATGTGCTCTAGTGTTTTTATTAAAACAAGTCAAAAATAATCAGTGTTCCAAAGTGCAGAGTAAAAAAAAATCAATAAATAAATAATCCATAAAATTAAAGGTGCTGGTGGATGTTAAAAATCCCATTATATAAATAATCCATTAAAACAAGGTTAAAAAAACAAACAGACAGGAAACGGTCTTTCAAAATCTGATCCCTGGTGCATCCCTTTGACACTTTCGTCTGTCTCCCCTCTCATTCCGCATGGGGCCTCAGAGCAGAGGAGACGCCCTGCCGACATACAAAGGCGACCTTCAAACGGGTCTGGGTCCCCACCGTTCCATGGCTACAACAGGGCTTTCCATCCGAACCCAAGGCTCAGGTCCCCAAGGCCATGACGCTCACTATGGCGCTCTTAGTCCAAGCCTCGCCAACCCCCACTGCCTTCATGGACTTATGCAGCGAGTCGCCACTTTCAGCACCGCATCACTCCGGCTCTCTAAACTACTCAGCCAGAGTGACCCCTTTTTCAGCCCCTGAGCGTCGGCCACACACTCCCCTAAAGAGGCTCTCCTTCCCACCTGCAAGCCTCCTCTCTCTCTTGCTCACGCCAGCACCTTCTCATCTTCCTGCCTGTTTCTCTCTCTCTCCTCTCCTCTTCTCTTTAACCTCCATTCACCTGATGCGCCTTCCTTTCATCTTCTCTTAATCTGTTTTTCCGATTCTCGTGCACGGCTCATCCTTATATGCCTCCGTGGGTTCAGTGTCTAAAACACGCACCGCAGGAAGCCGATAAAGCAAATGAGACACAGTGCACCCTCACGTTGCAGGTGTGTCTTGCCCCAATTTCTCCACCAACCCCCCGCAAGCTGCAAGAGCATGCAAACCCATGGAGATCGAGCCAGCCAATTAATGATTTATTTATTAAAACTCCCATCTTTTTTTGTAAGCTGTGGATGTGCTACACCACACAGAGTTAATTTCTTTCCTGCACCTGATGATATAGTCTCCTGATGCCAGGAAAGGCCTGTACTAGTGATTCTGAAATTGGACAGAATTGCTGTTCTTGGGTAAAAGCAAAACAGCACATACTGATCCTTCTGCAGGTATGGGTAAATGGTACAAACGAGTTAGGGGCGGAGTAACTTGGAGCATTAATCATGTGATGCCACTTTTTGCCTGTGAGCCTTTTTAAGATGATCCAACTCCAAATCCTGTCAGTAATTCTGAGTTTAATAATGGACCATCTATAAAATAGATTAGGGAGTCAAGTTAAAAAGGGAGTTAAGACAGAAGAGAAAAACATACTTATGTTGGAGATGGACATATGGAACAGAAACAAACCCAAAAACACAAGAATACTCTTTACTATATTTCTTCATCTAGGCTGGTACCACTCCAACCCAGTAATAAAGATAGAGAAGCTGAACGGCACATACTCCACACCTCCTACAGGCAAACTAATCTGACCAGAGAACATGCTCTCAGGCATTTTCTTATAAGAGCTGCCTAAATTTAGTGGCCTACAAGGACATTGTGGAAAAGACTTGGTCAGAGAATGGGTACTCTGGGCTTTCAAAAGACCATTTCATACTAATCCAACCTCAAAATGAACAGAAAAACAGCTTTGGACTGCAGCTGGCACAAATAAACTGATTGTACAAAGGCTTACTTGTCTGAACTTGGTTCTAATAGCACTCCTTGCTCTGAAGGACTTGTTAGCTAATCCAATGAACCAGATAACATGCTCTGTCCTTATTAAATAACGTCTACAAGAGAATTAACTCGGTGAGACAAGGTCAGAACAAATAAAGTGAATGTACGGAGCAAGCTAATATTAGAGCTCTCTGCTTTGCTTTCACAATGTTATGTGTTGCCTTGTGATCAGGAAGATCAGTGCTTGTTGACATACAGTAGTAGCCACATTTAGAATGGTAAAAAAACAGAACATTATAGACAATATGGTAAGGAGCAAAACAGTAGTGTGGTGGCAGCTATACGGCTTACCCTCATGTATTTTTGGAACACCTTTGCAGATTGCACACACATTTAAATAACTATGGGACAGTAAGGGGATAAGTGGTGATGCCCAGCTACACCAGGAAGAATTGACACCTGGGGGCTCTGCTTACATCCGATTTAGGCTTTGTGTTGTCAAAAATAAAGGAAAACTAACTGATTCTTTTTAATTAAATGTTCTTTCTCTATCACCTGTACTGTGGAGCCCAGTGGCATCACATGTCTAACGGAAATCATGTTTACTTTACCATAATTGGTCACCATCTTCTGTGGGCACTTTCAAAAGTCCTACTTTTAGCAAACAACCAGAGTCATTTATGCATCTTTTCAAGTGACTTATGTCATTCTTTCTGGAAATACCATGACTGCAGCAGACATAAACCCAACAAAAACAAGAATTTAAAAACATGTTTTTACTTCAGGCTGTGCTGCATATTTTACCAAGACTGGCAGAACAAGATGAGTAACATCTGCTAATTACAGTTGTGTTTTTATTTCAGCTTTTATTGCTAAATGCACTATAAAGGAAAAAAGTCAACCGAGCTGATTTTAGAAGAGAACTTTGCAAAAGAGTCTTGCCCTGCCAATCTGAATCTGAAGCAAGCCAGAGCACTGGAAGAGAATCACAGTGTTGCAGCATATTTTCCTCAATCCATTTTCTGAACTTGCTTTTTCCGTGACAAGATTATAAGGACCTGAAGATAACTGTGGCAGCCTCATGAATCACACAGCAGCCAAAAGGAGGGCACATGCAAAACACGCTCAACAAGATTAGTTTCCCCAGTGAACCTAACATATATATGTTCAGGACAGGAGAGATAAATGAAGCACCCAGTGAAAAATCCACAAGCACATGGAGAAATCCTACACATAGAGACTCAAACCAAATAGAATATAAAAATATCAAAAGTGACAAGAGAGAAACTAGCAGTGGAATTGGCTGTGAACAAAAACATGTTAGCCAGGAAATTATTTAAACCAAGAATTAATAATACAGTATGGTCACTAGTCGTGCTGCTTCAGAATTCCAAAAACCTGGACTGTTTGTGGTGTGGTATTTGTGTGGAGCTGTCACATCCACAATGTCCGTAACCCAATAATGTGCCGGCTAGTGTACAGGGACTTTATTTTAGGCTCCAAATGAGTATGGTCCACAATGGCAGGATGTCCCATTCAGGGCTCGTGTGTGCCCTGCTCTCAGTGCTACCTGTGAAAACTCCAGAGAGATTCAAACTCAAATCCTGTTGGGCCGCAGTGGCCACTCTCTTAGTAAGTATTCAAATACTACTGCTAATGAACCATCAATCAGAAGCCATAATTTTAATTACTTTGCTTTTCAAGATTCAAACCTCTAAATTGTTTTTTTTTTTTTTCATTAACCAGCACCAGACTAATAATGAGATGGAAAAAGAGCTAACAGATGACCTGCTAACTCAGGGGTCTCAGATTCAAGGCCACTAATTTTGCTCCAAGCAATTACTTACAGATAAGCCAAAGTCTCCTGTTAATGAAACATGTTATTTAATTCTATAACTTCTTAGTGCTTTCGTTCTGTCACACTGGACATTTCTAAAACTGTTGAATTTCTTCTTTCAAAGAACATTATTTGGGTATTACTTGGACAAAAACAGATTGATATTTTTACACATTTTACATTTTTATACAGATGGAAACAAGTAGAAATGAGATCAGAGTAGCTCATCGTTTGTTGGATCATTTTGCATCTGAATATTGTTTGGCTGCTGTTTAAGAGAGAAAAAAAACAATGAATCTTAAAATAGAGGCCAATTATAAATTAAGACAATAGAAGTTGTGTGTGTTTCATTACCAATAGTAATTGGTTACTAACTAACAAGGTAACTGGAAAGAAAACATGCAGCCACTGCAGCCTTCAGGGATCGGAGTTTGACACTCCTTATTTAAGAAAAACATGAGAGCAGAAAATAAATACACAGATAAATGGATGAATTATGGAGAGAGCTAATCCAAGAGATTATTTGGAGGATGTTTACAGGAAGGCCATGAAAAGAAAATCAAGTCCAAATGATGAGATCACTGGGTTTGGATTTGTTGTACACTTACAAGACAGACTGCTGGATATGTGAAATAAAGAAACCAATTAAATAAATCTGCTGAAAAGTTACTGTAGTGCAAGAGGGGGAAAGGAAACAATATTACTGTTAAATGGGCCACAGCATACATGTAAGAGGTTCTGCCAATAACTGGCCAACAGAATCTTCATTAATGAGTAATCACTTAGGAATAAATAGGCCATTAACAGCAGTTAATGCTCCTCATGCTGATAATTGTCAAGATTAGCTGCACAGCAACTAAATTATTAACAGTTTAAAACAATTAACACTGTCCTTGAGATGTAGCTATACTGCACTTGGACTAGAACTTTAATGTGTGATGCTTTGCTGGTATTGAAGTGACTGAGTAGTAGTGGGAAGTTAATTGTAATAATACATTAAAATCTTAACACTGTAAACTTTTACAGGGTTACAGGAAGCCAGAACCAACCCTGGGTGGAATGTCAGTACATAACAAGGTAGCAATAAAAAAAGATATTTCACTTGTAGAATGTTTTCAAACATTAAAAAATGTAAGCAAAAATTAAATAAAAAAATGTTACCCTTTTAAGGGTAACGTTCAGGAGGACAGTTATAAGGCCTGTGAAAATGTTCTGATAAGCAGAAGAACTCCATTCCTAGAGTCTGGCCATCTATGTTCTGGAAAAGCCATAGTCATGTTGAGAGAGACTAATAAGTTGGGGCAGAAGCTTACAGGTGGGAAGAAGAAAAGCAGAGAAAGACGGAGGGAGAGAGATATGGGAGGCAAGAAGGGAGTTTATTTTTATGGTCCTGGATGGGTGTTACCCACCTGGTGGACATGGATTCAAACATATCTCAGAAGGCTAGCTCACAAAGGCAACAGGTTTAGTTTGACTTATTTTCTGATTGAACTTTCAGTTCTCTCTTGTATGCTTGAATTTAGGTAATAAACACCCAGTTTTTGTATGTGTGGCTCACTGGGCCCTTTGCAGATATGAGAAGGTGCCATGAGAGCACTCCATTATTGTATTATATGTATCAGTGTCATGGAGAGCTTCAGGCAGGATTTATACTTGACGCGACGCATGCTACAGGGGACGCTCCTGCTACGCAAGCGTTTTACTGTTTATACTTGCGCAAGTACTTTACGTAAATCTGGAGTAATCCAGCAGGTGGCAGTGCGAGATATTATCACGGTGAGAACAGGTTTGGCTTCGCTGTGTTGTGAATTGCCTGGAACACCCATTAAATTCCGATGACACTTTACCGCAATATCTCTGAAAATGATGTTTAATGATTAAATCTATCAGTCCAGGGATTTGTCCATTTCAGCTGGCATTGGGCACGAGGCAGAAACAATCCCTGGACGAGGCATCAGCTCATCACAAAGTGAATACAAGCACACACATACAATGGTGTCATTTTAGTGTAACCAAATCTGCATATCTTCGGAAGGAAACCGGAGCACACTGTGGAAACCCAGCAGGAAAACATGGAAACTCCAGGCAGGGAATATCAGCGACGTGACTCCCTGCAAGACAGCAGCGCTAACATTCCGCCACTGTGTCACCGCCATGTGTGTAATTATTAACAGTGCTCATTATTTAAACGAAATTACTGATTTACCTGTAAAATGTAACATATATACTTCAATGCATTTCATCATGAAAGTGATATCAAGTATAAATCTAAGGATTCTAAATGTGCAGAGCGTTGGAATATCTTACATTTAATGTGCTCAGTGTGGCGATCTATTGCTGTTTGCCACTGCTGTCAGTACCGGATTAATAGTGCTGATTAACTGTACATACTGCATCTCTGTTGTTAGTCATTAGCACTTAAACATAAGTAACATGATAGTTAGAATTGGATACTAACCCTCACCTATTTTGTTTCTCTTCTCGGTACTCAAATGTGGCACTTGGTGCCACGGCCCACCTGCCAAGTTGTTTTGCCTGCCTAAGGTAAAGTCATCCCTGATGGAGGATTGCAGGAATCGTGGGAAAGAGGGGTCCTTTCATCGGATTGGCTGGCCCAACACTGTTTCAGCCGTGGAATGGCCAAATGGGGGAGGCAGCTTGATGGATGAGGTCTCCAGGAGTCTAAAATTATACAAATCTTATTATGTGATATCATCTACTGTTAAATTCTGCTCCGTAATCCGTAAATTTAAAATTTTTTATTGAGGATTTGTTCTGCTCTGTGTATTGTATTGTATTGTATTGACCCCCTTCTTTTGACACCCACTGCACGCCCAACCTACCTGGAAAGGGGTCTCTCTTTGAACTGCCTTTCCCAAGGTTTCTTCTATTTTTCCCTACAAGGTTTTTTTTTGGGGAGTTTTTCCTTGTCTTCTTAGACAGTCAAGGCTGGGGGGCTGTCAAGAGGCAGGGCCTGTTAAAGCCCATTGCGGCACTTCCTGTGTGATTTTGGGCTATACAAAAATAAACTGTATTGTATTGCACTGTACCGGAGGAATCCCTAGAAAAAATTTTGCAAAACAGAAGACTGTATGTGAGACTTTTAAAATATACTGTGTCATTACGATCGGGAATATGCTACACTTGAGTATAAATGCACCACGAATACATCTGTATGTCACCATTTCAAACCATTCATGAAACATTGAAGCATGCACACCGATCTCGTAGGATCCACAAAGCGGCTTTCTGTCACACGTAGATAGTAAACAGAGACTCTGACGTCATGTTCCAACTTTTAGCACACTGCGCCTCCCGACTTTTTGCTGGTACTGCAACTCGCGCACATGTCATGTTAATTTCTGAAGACCTGCTCAGAGGACGCATCAAATGAACGCTCAGAACGCGTGGCGGCCAAGATGCGGGCGCGTATGTGTTCTGAGCGTGAAGTATAAATGAGCCCTAACACTTTCCTTTCACAACTGGAAATAAGGCAAGAAGCAATCCTAGATGAGTGCCATTCTATCACTGGGCTCAATGTATTTCTATAATTAACATATTTACCCAAATATACAGCATAAGCACACAATTATTTATTATTTCTTGACTGTACAGCCAGTTATTTTGCGATGTTAAAACATTACAGCACTGGCTATCTAGCTGCTGCTCACACACTGCTCTAGCAAATTACCTTTGTGCCACATGCCTGTCATATGAGCACCTCTTAAAATATATCCCCTTACCATCACTCTCATTATTCAGAAATAAACACATTTTTAAAGATGTACTCAAACCAACGAGAAGATTTACGAGCGCATGCTGTTCATATAACTAAATGTCACTGCAAATGCCATGACAATACGGGCACGTTAATAAATTACAACAAAACCTAATTAGACTACATCTCTGTGTGCAGATACAAAGCACTATGACCGAGGAGAATTAATACATGAGTTTTTTAGGTCTGCAGTAATGCTGCCTACTGCATATTGTGATATGTCAACCAGAGGCTACACAAACAACACACTGAAGGACTGCCTAATGTGTAATCCTTCCAACCTAGCAGTACTAAAGCCTCTTTGAGTGACATTATACTCTAAGTAACACACCAAGCTTCTTTAGTTTAATATTGCATAGGGTGTATGCAAGGCATGATGGGACTGTGGTTAGCACTGCACTGCTGTAATGAAGCCTCAAGAACCTGGCTTCAAACCCAGGTCCGGTCAATTCCTTTGTGGAATTTCTATGTTCTTCTCATGTCTGTTTCAATATCGCTGCTTCATTCCACATTCCGCAGTGTTGTTGTGTGCAAGGAAGGAAGTCAAGCTAGATGGGATGCCATGGCATGCTGGTTAAATTCATACACAACCCTGGAGCTGTCAGTACTGTTCACTGGTGTGCCATGGCATCCCATCTAGCTTGACTTCCTTCCTTGCACACAACAACCCTGCGCTGGAATAAGCATGTTCGTTCGCAACCTGAATGAATGGATAGTCATGTGCTACCCCCCAAAGTCACTCTTTCAAACTGTAACAAGACATCCATCCATTTTTGTCTGTCCCACCTATCTAATTACAGGTCATAAGGTGTCAATGCCTATCTCCGCACAACAGTGAACCAATCTCCATCACACAATGTTCACTCACAGAGGGTCAATTTGAAGTCACTCAACTTTAGCTACCTTTGCCCAAAATGCACCACATATTGACTATAAAGACAGCAAAGGCCCTGCATTCCCCTCAAAGTCTTAAATTCGGATTATACTAAATAATCCAAATGTCTCTTGCATTTTTTCACAATTGTAAATAGAGCTCATGACAGCATATAACAATACAAGGTGCCAAAACTAACAAAAACACAAATTAACTTACATTTAAGCAACTTTCTCATGCAAACTTGTTTTTTAATTTCCATATGGTTAGTACTGACAGCAACTTACTACACAAAAAAGCAGGTCAGAATCATGGAATGCCCGAGCCTATTCAGGCAGCTTTGGGTGTAATCGGCCCTGGCTGGAATGTCAGTCTTTTACATCACAAGTCAAACTCACAGCAACACTTAATGTCACAAGCTGACCTAACGTGCAACTATGGTGGGTGAAGGCGAAAGCTGGAGCCCCCAGAAAAGCAGACACGAACACAAAACAGCAGAGAATCTCAGCAGCAAAGACGTCTGCAATGTTGTGATCATATTCTAGTGATGTCAACATGTCTTAAGAGAAGAATTCAACCATTAAAAGGACACAGAGAATGAACTCTGAAGCTGCGTAAAATAATTTAGACAGCCATGTACTTAGTGTGGTCATGGAGCTAGAAGCAACATTTAGTCTGAATCCTCTAAGAGAAGTAGGTGATTCCATTTAAAGACCTTTAATGCCTCTAAGCCGAGGTCAGTATAAAAAGCCAGGGGACTCCTAGGAAATGGAGGAAATTACAGGCCAGTTAGGTTAACCTGCTATATTAAACAGAAAGCCACTGAGCCAAAACGAAGGGAGATCATGTCTCGTTATCCATCTATCCATTGTCTTTGAGGTCAGCAGAGCAGAGATAAACCCTAAAGTTGGTCCCAGTCCTCCTTTTACTGGGAAATGTCACAATAACATCCACACAGTGTATGTCAATAAATCTAACTGCATGTCTTTGGACTGTGGGAGGAAGGCCAGGTCGCTATAAGAACACCTTGAAATAAAAGGAGAACATATCTGCTCTCTTCTAATCTGCTGTGCATTCAGAGATTTACAGGCTTGCTGACATTTTAAACGTAAAGAAGGTAAATGTGTACAGAATGATAACTTATACATTAATACAAAAGGAGACACTGATAAATAAGAGACAGGTCTTAAACTGAATGACCAAAAGAGAGCAGGGTGCAGATATGAGGAGAAAGGCAACCTAAATATTACACATCTTTCTAATAATAAAGCTCTCTCAAGGTGTTTTACGAATATACAATGGCTATTCACATAAATTTTTACATCTTGGGCACGGGCTGGGTAAGCAACTCTCTCAGAAGCACACAAGGAGTTATTTTTATCTTTAATATACTGTCTGCATACATATGGAAACATTTCGTACACAAGATAATTGTAATATAAAACCTAAAATCCTAATGTGTCTCAAGATGGGGCTCTGTTCATAAAGGTTCTGGAGACAATAAGGACAAGAATATGCTGGTTTGAAAATGAAGAATGTACAGTATGAGTATATTCAGTTAATCACTAAGGCTTGACGTAATAACTTGTCTATAGGCGACATGAGCTTCGTACTACAGGACTTTTTGCGTGCTGGCTGTGCTGAAAGGCCTGTGCAAAATCTTGCTTTGTCAACTACATTTATTTGCTTTGTAACTGAATATGAGCCAACCAATCAAGCGTCAAAATGGAAAGAAGAAAACAGAACGCCTAGCCATTGCAGATCACATTCACACACATACACACACCATTCACTCCATGACATCTACACAAAACACCACCTCCACAACAGGCTAATTTGAAGCCTCTAATTAAGCACTGTGGACACTGGGGGATAGTGTGGTACGTAGAAAAAATTACACATAGATATGCAGAAAATGTGCAAATAAATACATATAGAAGTTTACCATCAAATGCTGATTTATGTATTTATTTCTTGCATTTCCAGTCAGATGTACTATACA
Organism: Erpetoichthys calabaricus; assembly: GCF_900747795.2. Lineage (NCBI taxonomy): Eukaryota > Metazoa > Chordata > Cladistia > Polypteriformes > Polypteridae > Erpetoichthys > Erpetoichthys calabaricus. The sequence goes on from NC_041411.2 coordinate 23,320,996, forward strand.
GTACGTAGCTCTAGAAATTACATCATTATGCTATGTTTTGGTGTAGTTTTTAAACAGGGTCGGCACTGTGGTGTAGAGGTAGCACTGCTGCCTCAGAATAAGGACACCAGGTTTACTTCTCAGGTTCTCCCCGCATGGAATTTTATATGTGCTGCGGCTTCCTCCCACAGTAGAAATACAGTACATGAAATTTAGGTGACCTGGCATTGTTAAACTGACCCGTGTGTGTGTGAGTGTTTATCCTGCAATGGACTGGTGCCATGCATTCAATGATTATTGAGAAAGGCTTCAGCTGTCCCACAACCCTGTCCTGGATAAGCAAATTAAGAAAATGGATGGATGGAGAGTTTCTAAACAGACATACTTAACAGGAAACTTGTGGCTTGACTGTCAGATAACATACCCAGTTACCAGTAAGCAAGATGTTTCACATTTACTAGCCTTATTCTCATGCTCCTATAGAAGTGCAGGTTCAAGATTATCTTATATATAAACATCTACGCGTGGAAGTGTGTGTGTGTATCTGTCTGACCCAGAAGTGCGAGGCTACAGCATGAAGCTGACGAAAGACAAACTTGCTTAGCCGCCAATACACAAGCGAGGTGAGCACACTGGCAAAACGAAACCTTTGAGGAGAGAGAAACTCGCTTAGCCGCTGATAGACAAGGGGGGGGCGAGCATGTCTGCAAAACGAAACCGCCGACTCTGCATTTCAATTTTCTTTCTGGCAATTTCAAAAGTTTGTAGGAGCCCAGGCGTTTTACAGCTTACACAGCTAGTGTATGTGTGTATATATATATATATATACACACACGCACATACACACACACTGTATATAAAGTTTTGTATTTTCTTGTGAAACAATGACTGACTTTCTCATGTCCTACTGAGAAATGATTCTAGGCATGCTGCCAATGAAAACAAAGGATTTCTGTTCAGAAAGAAATAATTCCATGAATATGGGCTCCTTAAGTGGTGTTGATCAGATAATTTGTAAACCCAAACTGGTTTATGAACTCCCACAACAAGCTAATAGACAAGAATCACATTCAATTTCATTTTTTTCTGCTTAGTTGAATGCTGAAACAAGGATACCTATTGTTAATTCCAATGTATTTATACAATAGACAATAGTCCTAACACTGTGGAACATTCAATCAATCAACAGCTTAACAAATTTTGTCACATTTAGCCTCCAACTCTTCTGATTTTATTTTTTGGAAAATGGTTATTTAGCATTGTTATTATGTGCACTGTTATGTACACTTTAAAATAAACGAAATAGAAAAAAAGATTTTGTCTGAAAACCAGTTGTTCTGATGGGCACATTAGAGATGGTTATTTTTACAACATGAACTACAACCTGTAAGAAACAAACACATAATCGTTACTGGCATCATTGGCATCGTTATATTTTATACTTAAAGTTGGATATTTACAAAGGAAAAGATAAACTTTGCTCTAAATCAACTAATTGCTTGTGGCATTCATAGCTGAAAATTTCTTCCACTGGATGATTTCTTTTGAAAGTTTGAAGTGTTTAAAACTAGATTTAAGTCCCATTTCTGTTGTCTAGTTTTCAGTGACCTTCACTGATACTGATGATTTCCATACTCTTAGTCATCTTCTTTATTTTCTTTAACTCACTGCTTGGCTGTATTTTGTTTTATTGTACTTTATTTCTATGTATTTCATTTATGTTTATTGTATGTTTTAATGTAAAGCACTTTGTCAACAGCATTACTAATGTGCTCTAGAAATAAATTGACACTGACATTTTTTTTAAATACCCAAACACAATTGGTACATTGTTGATCAGGAAAATGGAAAGTCATTATGAAGAGGTCACTTATGCCAGTCTGCCAGTGTGAGTTGCAACATTTTCAAAGGCTCCTGACATTTTGTTGATTTCACTATGATCTTGAAAACTACTTGGAGGGGCTTATATCAAGCTGAATTTGGGTCATAAATGCAGAGTCTGTTTGCAGTATGATAACACTGGACTGTTTGTTGCCCTATTTTAAGGGCCAGTGTTAGCCTACAGAATACTGATAAGAACATTCAGCCATCCATCCATCCAGCTAATTTGTGAAACTGCTTATTTCATGACAGACAGCCAGTCCCAGTGTCAGCAGCAGTAGGATGGCAGCCTATCACGGTCTTTGGAATAAGAAGGAAGCAGAGATACTTGGGAAGAAACATATAGACACAGGGAGAGCATGTAGATTGACAAGACTGGGGTCTGAACTCAGATCTAAGGAGCGGAGTGATTGTGCCACTAACCACTATGCTTCTCCTAGTACAAAAAAAAAACCATTTAATGTTCAAGTTTGATTGAAGTATCTGAGTGAAAGATTAAAATTAGTTATATTTCTTTTTTAATACAGATTGAAACCTGCTGCCAGAAATCAATACTTTGCAAACGGTGCAGCCTGGAGTGTTTTGTCAGTGAACAAAATGAAAAAAGGAAAAAAGAAATCTTGAGTGGCAAGAGAGAGAAAAGGTTTTAGCAGATTAACTGAACATTCCTATTTCGATGTTCCCACTGTGGTGAATGGGTGGTTGAATAAACCCTGCCTCCCTGCTCTTCTTTCAGCAGCTCTGCTTGGTTCTGCTGACACTTCAGATCTGTCATCCTTTTGTCAGAGGGTGTGGAGAGATTACAGCCGACAAGCTGATATCCAGGCAGACAATTGAAAGGACAAAGCAGCACAGCTTCCTGACATATCCTCTTGTCATCCGGCTCTTGTCAGTACAGAGCACAGATGGCACTGGAACAATGACCAGGAGTGACGAAAGAAAAGAGTCAGGTCATTGGATAATTCGGGTGGGGGGGGGGGGTGTCTGTAAGCGCTGGCAAGATGACATCCAAATGACAGTTTGATAAAAGACAGTTAATCACCAAGATTCATGGGCATGGCTACATTTATTGGAGAGCATTATAAAAGCACCCGACCTTTACAACATGTAGGGAATAAATAATGTCAAGTGATTCTTCCTTTCAAACAGACAAGTTTGAGCTACAGTAACGTACAAATTAATTACAGATTTTGCTTTATATTTGGGTTCAATTTAATATGTGTGTTTTACACAGTTTAAAAAGAATCCAAAAGCCTGCTCATTCCAATTCAGGGTCATAGGTCAATGGGAAACACTTGACTTCTTTCAATAGTCTTTTCACGGTGAAAGTCATGGTGCTAAAATGTGGATTCTATGACACCCTAGGTCAGTTAAGAAATATACTCTCTCCCAGGGGTCCTGGCAACCTCACTTGTGAGCTACTCAAACAGGCATCTTAACTACATGCCCAATCCACCTCAGGAGGTTCCTCTCAATCCAGGAATCAGTAAGGTCTTCCTATATTGTTGAGCCCCTTATCCTATCGCAGAGAGTGAGCCATGTAACCCTTTACAAGTACCATACTTCTGCCACTTGTAGTTGCAACCTCATCCTTTTGATCACTACTCATAGCACATCTCCATAGGTGAGGATGAGGAAACAGATTGCCTGATAAGCTGAGAGCTTCATTCGAGGATTTAGCTCAAATTTCACCACCACAGTCTGACACAACACTTCAGTGCTCAATCTCAAGATCACCTTAACCCAAATTCATTTACAAGACCCTGAGGCGTTTCAAATCCTCCAGCTGGTGTAGCTGCTCATCACTCACCTCCAGGGGCAAGCCATCAATCTCTGGGAGAGGGCCTTGACGTCACATGTGGAGGTCCTATTTGTCATCCTAACCACATGCCACTCAACTGCAAAGCATTCCAGTGAGTGCCACAGATTCCAGTCTGACCAAGAGGACAACATCATTAACAAAGCACAAACTGGATACCCTCCAAACCTCACTACAGCATGATATGCAGTACATGAAAATCATGAAGAAGACAACACATCCGCTAGAGAAAGACGAATGCTCACAACTGAACAGTCTTAAAGAAATGAAACTGACCTGATCTGAAGTTTTTTGACTTTAAAGAATTTAATACTGTGCTTGTTTTTTATGCTGTACATCATATTAGTAATGTTAATGTTTTACCATTGATTTTATAACATTATTGCATCACCTAGATCATGGGCACCAACACTGTGTTTTGATTGTGCAGCCATATTGTTGTTGGTGATGTCTCCCATGTTGCTGCTACCACATGATATCCTCATGCCAACAGTAAACAAGATGGTGTTGTGTTGCGATTGGTATCCAAGTTTCTGAACATAATGAATACGTTTTGCAATGCATTAGCTATTTTAAATCTTTTAAGGAACTTTTTCCTGATTCTAATTCTCTGGTTTTGTGTGCTGGAGCTTTAGTACTTTCTTCCCATTATCCTCTATCTTCCGAATAGTGTTGAATCTGTACTAACATTTTGACTTCAAACCTCAGTACCGATAACTTCCCATAACTCAATTCCGATCCACTAACCCCTCCCCGCCCTCCCAGGTACAATTGCTTGTTGCACTTATTGTGATGCATAATTGCACATCTTCCTCCTTTATGACAAGCTATGATTTCCGTTTGAGTTCACTAGTGCATAGAAATTTGCTGCCCCCACACAGCATGTTGAAGACAAGAAAGGGGGAAGGTATAGTGGTCTGTCCAACACGGAGTCAAAAACATAATGTAGGGGGTTGGTTATGGGGAGTTGTCTCCAAGGTAATTACAGTTAACAAAAACTAAAATCAAAACTGAAACTATTATTAAAAAAAGTTTTCCTAAAGTGAAATAAAATAATTAACAAAACAGAAATGAAAAACTAAAACTAAATGAAACTATTAAAGTAGCTGGAAAGACTAACTGAAATAAAATAATAATTTACTAAAATATTTTTAGTTTTCGTTTTTGAATGAATATTCTTACGGTTAGTCTTTAACCATTGTAAGTTTTCTCTAAAACAGAAAGTCATCCACCACGAGCCGCCCGCATATACAGTATATCCAGTGAACAGCAGCTGGTGACGGAGGGCGGCTGTTCACACAGCATTTGCGGTGACAGAGCAAGCTGAGTGCAGGTGCGTAAAGAAATAAGTGATCGATAAGATCGAGAGACTGACTAGGTCATCATACAAGATCAGCATATTGTGGCTGACCAATCACTTTTGCTTTAAAAACATCGTTTAACAACGAAGTGATACAAACAAAGGTAGAGAGTCTGACAAGTGGTGAAAAACTAAACACATTAATGGGTTTTTGTATTTATTCTAAATTCATTAATTTAACTTTTCTAGTTCATATTCACAACTCAAAATACGTGATATTGTGAAAGTAATCCATTAGCAGAATTATATTTTAAAATATTTGTCTCCCTTTTTTCAATGTTTTTCTCTCTCTCTCAAAATAGATAGCTGAAATATCATATTCTTTTTGTTCTTAACATCAGCCTTATCATACATATTGCATACCAGGGATTTTTCCTGCCTTACATCCAAACCTGCTGCGGTAGGCTCCAGATTTCCTGCAATCCTACTCTGGATAAACAGGTTTAGATAATGTATATGTTGTTCTTAATCTCAGATGCTGTCTCTGTTGTTTTATGCCTGTCCATACTCCTATTACCTGCTTCTTGCTCTGCTCATTATGGGTTTACTGTCCTTTATGTTGGGCTCTTCAAGTCTCACTGCCCCTAACCTTGACACTATTTGCTTGTTGTTCTTTGTTTCCCTCAAAACAGCTAGGTGGGGTCTACACACTGATTCAAGTCTAAGAGCCCTGTTCTTCCTAAGCCCCTGTGATTTTCATGAGAAAATATTTTAAAAATTATAAAATTGTGTAAAATTGTTCATATTCATTGTCTAGTTTTGATTATGCCTGGTTTTTATCAGACAAAAACAAAACCAGATAGTAAACCAGGCAGTGTAGTGAGCTTCCACTAACATTAAACTCACATGCAAATCTGTGTACAGTTCTGTCTGATTGTGACACAAAACTAAACTCTGTAGGCACTCCATGCCTTAATTACTAAAACTAAAACTGAAACTAATATATATAAAAATAAAATAGAAATGTCTTTGTGAAATAAAAACTTAAACTAAAAATATACAATGAAGGAAAACTAAAACTAAACTGAATTTCCAAGTAAGGTCAGAAAAAATATAGAAATAAAACTAATATAAAAAGGCAACAGTATAATAACCTTGGTTGTCTCGCACTGAGTCTACAGCACTCCTCACTGTCTTGTTACAAGCACTGGTACCCCCTTTGAGTTTTCTAGTGCTGGGGTTTTTACATTTTTTTATCTGAGGACCCAAATAAGAATATCAGTACCGTGCTGGGACCTAAAAAGAGGATCACTATCATAATGACAGCAGAGTCATAAAGAGACAAATTACAGTGAACGTCTTAAAAAATAAAAAAGAAATAAAAATAAAAAAGTAAATATTTTTGTTTCCTTTAAAACATACTTCTCACATTAATATTACTAAACAGAAAAGTGGGAAACAAAGGTACGGTTAAAACAATACTCCATTCATCCAAACCTGGCAATAATGAGCAGGGCTGCAGGGCAGCTGGTGCCTATCCCAGCCAGCATACGGCGCAAGGCAGCAACAAGCCCGGAACAGGACGCAGTCACAGTCTATCCCAGTGTGGATGTGCACAGACACACACAAACATACACTAGGGCAAGTTTAGCATTGCCAATCCAACAAACCTGACAGAGGGAGCACCCAGGGCTGGAGCCTAAAACAATTACATTTGAAACAGGGAACAGATTTCTGAGGTACATCACTGCCAGTGCAAATGCTTAGTGTAAGAGTTAGTAAAGCTGATAGAAATTATTGGGGTGCAGAATGAAGATATGAGGATTTTTGAAAGCACATTATGAAAAGTCACTTAACTTAGTGACTTGACACAAGGTGTTGGATAAGAAATGAGGTAGTTCAAAAATTCATTGGCACAGCTTATGCACCTTAAATTAGTAATGTTTTTTAAATGAGCTCCACCATTAACATTACATTTCTCTAAATGAGCCCACAAATAGTTTAATATACCCCGGGTTCCATTTAAAAATTCAATAAACTGAGTCAAAAACTTTGCTTACAAACGTAAGCGTTATTTGTATTTTATATGGGTGATGGAATAAGTCTTGCGGAAGATTTTCAAAATCAGTTTGAAATGTTTAACTCTACCAACTGACTTCTTGCTGAATGTCTATTGCTAATCTCAACCTTTACAAATCTTCTGGTGTTCTTACAATTCTTAGTGCTCTAACAAACATGTTCGTCATGACACCAGCTAAAAGACGTTTATTAGACCACTTTCATAAAGTGTGACATAAAGGAATTCTTTCTCCACAAATTACGTTAAACTTAATACAAAATGTTCTTTGCTCTTCTTTTACAGATTTGGATTCAATAGATGTCACAACAGCGAGCACGCAATAAACCACAGTGGAGTTGTTCATGGCCATTGAAACTGCATGTTGCATACGATGCTGGCACGGCTGTATGTTTAAATACTCCCTCCCAATTCACTTGCTCTTTGTAACACCCTAAAAATTGTCACATCCTCGTCCAGCAACTGTTACTTTCACTTTGACCTTTCAATCTAGCATTCCGAGTTGTTCAAGTCACAGGCTCGTCTTTCAGTCCGTCCTCTCTCTCCCATTCTTAAACACGTCTTTGCTGTTAGTCTTCTCAGACTGACTCTTTAAAAAGGCTGTGATATGGACATTGGGAACAACTTGTTATATTTATGTGCCACAGAAACGAAAGCTCTCTGTGATGCGTCAATTGTACACATACTGCCACAATGAAAAGTACGAGAAATAGTGGCAGGCATATCACTCGGCGCACTTGAATGAACCTTAGTAATTTTACTACACAATCATGTGGCAACCCATCACAAATATTCATGACCCACAGTTTAAGAAATAACAGCTCTCATGCGTTGAAAGGAGTAGGGGAGAAGTGGTTCTACGTGCAGTCGATGCCGTGTCAAAGAGAGGAAGAGCAAAGAGTTCAGCACAAAGTCTTTCCAAATGACTTTTTACTTCCGGTACTGAAATTCTCAAAAAGCTCCTACCAAACCATTTTAAAAATTGGGTTTTTCAGTACTCGTATATCACACCACCCTAAGGCAGAGTATTGCAAAGAGAAACAGAGAAAGAGAGAGGATGAGAGATAAAAGTATGAATAGGAAGATGCATACATTTAGACTAAACACCTAACTAATTAAATGTAAATATTCACTAATTTTAGGGTGTGAAAAAAAGTCTTTGCTGGCTTCTTCCACAGACTGGATATTTAAGGAAAGAATATCTCTACACAATCAGGCATAAAGAAAAGATGACACCTAAGCTGTTTTGCTAACACTAACTACAGACCTCAGCTGACATCTACCCAAGCAAACGCCCTACGGAGTTTCAGGTACTGCCTTCCATTCCTCATATTTTTAGTGCTTTGACCGGGCTCATGTGGCTAATTGCTGATCTAAGATGACAGGATGGATGTTTTGGCAGGTTGAGTCACATCCTTTCTCAGGTTCCAGATATGTGAACACTCTCAGTAATTTAATATATTAAAAAGACAACAACTCTTAGAGCATCAATCTTGAGTGCCTAGGGGGTTCTCTCTTTCCACAACTTTACCACAATGTGAGCTCTGTAGATCTCCCTTCTCCTTCTCCCAGCCCGCAATGCTTTTTACGATATTTCCCCCTTTGATTCTGTCAAAACCAGCGAGAGTCGTGTGAATGTCACCAACCTGGAAAAAGCACTTCATAAATAAAGGTTGTATTAATGCAATCTGTTAGACATCTTTGTACAGAGAACTATAGCAACATAGAGCATCTTTCAAAATCTACTGATGAAGCAGTACATCAAAGATCAATTTAAAAACTGTAGGTAATTGGCATTGGGGGTATCTTATAAAATGAGATTTCAACGTGAGCACTAGACACGAGACAAGCAGTACAGTAAAAGGAAAAATCTACATGTGGAATTAGATCATCATTGGAGTCCCTCAGGGGGGTTGCCCTTGGACCGTTTTTCCTTCTAATTTATATTAATGGCGTTAATTCTGATATAGTTAATAAACATGCAGAAACATCTTTAACTAATATTTAATTTGTCTTGCAAACCCAGGGTGCCTCAACAGATGTTCCCTATTTAAAGCAATGCTAATAATCAAATCTGCTATTTAAATAAAAAGCTAAATAAATAAAAATACAACTCCCTCTCTCCTTTCACTCAATTGTGCTCTAGCTATTTAATCAGTACCTGGAGCTGCAATAAAAAGAACACACAGCCAACTTCTCACGCTGCTTGATTTCTGAATTGTTTTTTGGTAGGTTTTAATTATATACACTTAATGTTAAAAGGCATTACTTATGCTGAACTGATGAAGGAGTGGCGGAAGCCTGGAAATCCTGATTTAATTTCTTAGAAAGGTTCACTGCACAAAGAAAAATTGATTTGAATTCTGCTTATCTTCACCTGCTGTGCTGCTCTCTCAAGGGTTATTGAAGCACATTAGCCCGAGGGTCTCAGCAGGTGAAACTTTAGGTGCCCACTAAATACCAAGGGGCTGATGAATCTCACAGACATGTCCCAAAATGCTGAAAGACTGCACAATCTGAGCAGGCCCTGAGGTTACACACAGCTGTGTTTCTCTGCATGTTGCCACTCAGTTCAGCAAGTCTGCCCTTTCCTCTCCCATACTGCAGGTCTGTTATGATTCTAGATTTAGCCAATGGTGCTGCTGTTCCTCTTTTGCTTGATGAGTGTTGTGTCTTATTCTTATCTTTCAGTTCTTGTTTTTATATCATCTTTAAAATGAAAGAACAGTCATGTGTGAAGTTAGACAGGAAAATAAACCATTAATTAGGCTTTCAGTTTCATTTCCAATTTTCATATTTTACAGATTTCTCCAAATACTGTTCAATGAATCTGACAATTTCAACGTAGGCAGATTTCAGTTTCACTAGTTCTCACTGGAGGTCAGTGACAACATTAACTAAACTCTGAAATGCCAACAAGATAAATCACGCTGATTGCCCATGGTTATAAAAGAAGGTGGGACAAGACGACCTGCACTACCAGATTTAAAACAGCGAATTTACAAGAAAGAGTTAGCAGCTTGTAATTCTTCCACAAAATTATCTCTATGCTTGCAAACATATTAACCTTTAACTATGTACTGGATGAAGCAGGCTAATAAAATTAAAGGTGTGATAATTGTCATTAAACTTTATTTCAGCTTTTTTTTTAGTATCGTCTGCCCTCACAAATCAAAGAAAATATTCAAAACCAAGAGCTGTATATGGGAAATGCAATTACTCTATAACTGCAGAATATTCTGGACATAACTACATTTCCAGGAAGGCATTTGATGAACTAATCCTTCAATGAAAGTGAAACTTAAGATTCAATGAACACGACCAAAAGGGACTTCAGTCAATTGCTGTGGACAGAAAAATTCAATGTGAGCTTGTTGGTAAAGGAATTTTACATTTTTACACATTACATTATATTTTTCTTCCCATACTTTTCCAGTGTGTACCACAATATGATTTAGCTGCTGCCCACACATTCCACACTCTTTTGAAATGGTATGTGCCAGAAACCTTCATCATTATATTTTTATGTATAGTTAATTTAGATCTTTGAGTTATGCAGGTGTCTCTAATGTAAAAGACATGTGAGGTCTTGCTGTGTCTTCTCTCACCACGTATGTATGTTTAGTGAAATGCAAATTTCTTTAACAGGAATAAGTACAGACGTTGCCTTGGATCTGCTTCCACACAGATTCGAAGTAAAGGTTAGGTGAGGAGTGTCCTTGTCTGATCTTGAGTTATAGCACTGGGCCATTCTGTCAATGGATGTCCCCCTCTGCTGTCCCTCCCTCATGGCTACTGCTAGCGTCAATTTTCAAGCTGTACTCTCAGTCTTCCCTCTCCTTGTGTTAAACTCAGGGCTTGATCTTCAAAGATGGGTTCTCTAATCACTTGACCCTTGCCCAGCCTGGCACACAAACTCTACTATTTTTGACAACCCAACTCTGAGCATGGGAGGTGGTCCATTCTGTTCCAGCCCAAATCTAGAAAGGGTATTAGACTCTCGCTGAGTCGGGCCTTTGAACTCTCCAGTCTCTAAAATCTTCTTTTCTATCACCTCATCTTCCTTTTTCTTTTACTTACAGGTGGATCAATCTTTAAAACTTGTGGAGTTCCATTCTCTGTTGTCCTAACACCCCATCCTTCATATCAGTTCTCGTCTACTTTTTCTCCTTGCTGCAAACCAGTATTACAATTATACACAATGCCTACTAAGGCATCCCATTGCTCTTTAACAATTAACTCTGATTGGCATATGTTTTTTTTTTTAATTCTACTTGGTATCAAGGACTACAAACCCAATTTAAATTCACAGGTTATTTTACTCAGACCATAAACATTTTGCCTGGGAACTGTCCTCTGACCCAACTGTCACTTTTGCACATAGGTTTCACAACTGCCCTTTTCTGTTAATTTTTTGGTTTAGTGTGTCTGATTTTCTCACTTCCATTAACTCTATTAACATTTCTTTGCTTCCCCACACTTTTCTTCACTTCATTCATCTATCTCATGCGTGAAAGCACCCAAGTACATTACTTTGATTTTGTTTTTAGTTGTAGGTTTTGTAGTTTTTAGTTGTAGTTGTAGTTTGTTTTTTGTGCGCAGGAGAGCTGACAACCAATGAATGCTTATCTGGAAGTACTTCATATTTCACAAAACAGCAGTGCTCCCTTAAGTTTCAAGTTTTTTATAATACAATGAATTCATTGATAACACATTCACATTGAACACAAAGAAATACAAGGTTGAGGATCAGACAATAAATCAGTGGCGAGAAAACATCAGTCTACAGTCTTGTGTTTTACAGTACAGCACCTTCAGGCAGTAGGCTGCATGGCTTTTCACCAAAATCACCCTCCAAATACTACTGATGATGCTTTGTTGGTTTCAGATTGTGACCATCATTGCAATGAATGGCTATAATGGTGATAAACATGGAAAAACTGGATATGGATATAACATGGTAAGAAAAGGTACATCATAAAAAACAATTTTGCCTCAATGCACTTCCCAATTGTTCTCGATTTTTTAATTAGTTCTGTATTATTACAGTTTACAATACAAAACTATAGTTTATATTATTTTTAGGACACCCACTCACAAACATGGTGGTAATTAATAATGAGCCAAGACAGTAAGGTAAACTAGCAGCACGTGCTCGGACTGTCGGCCTATCAAGCCCACTTGAAAAACATTCCCTGCCTAAAAAAATAAGAGAACGTTCAGTTTTATCAGGAAAGACGAGGAACCTGTCAGACGAGGGGCACATAATACTCATAAACTGCTGGAGGGAAACGGAGTCAACCGAGAATTTGGGCCAAATACAGTAAAAGAAACATACCCAGCAGTCTGGTCACATCACTAGTGTACACTATAACAGCTGTGTGATCTATTACTATATTAGAATCCAAAAGATTAAGAACAGTGAAGAGATTACAGATATTTAACATCTACTAGTATTGCGGAGTGTTAAAACTGTTAGGCATATTGGAATGTAATTCTCAAACTTGTAACCTTTGTAACTGAAGTCTGCAGCAACGATGAGTCAACACTCAAAGAAAGATGGGCAACAGGACAGTGGCCAAAGAATGAGAAGACATTTGAATTATCTGGGACTAAATGTACCAAGAAGAAAGTGATTAACAGGAAAAAGAAGCAGGTCAGTATAGGCATTCAAGGGAATTCAGCACAGTTTTAGACAGAAGAGAACATTCATGCAATTCTTCCGAGTGTTTGGCACCTAATAATGTTTATCAAGACACAAATGCATTTCCAAGGTGGACATCAATCCATTGCAGCATACATTCACACATCACTCAAACTGAACTCATTTATCAATCAGCCATGCATTATGTCTTTTTATTGTGGAGTAAACTTAAACAAACAAGGAGAACAAACTAACTCTGTACTGAAGGCACCCCAGTTGGGAATCAAATAAGAACTCAACTGTAACAAGACAAGATAAGATCACATCTAGTTAATATACTGGAAACCTGCAACGAAAAAAACAAAAAGCTTAAAATATTCGAGAGCAGAGAACTGTTAAAATCACCTGCTTTGAGTTTTAAAGAGCTTCTACTAAGGTTCCAAAGAGTGGCTAACTAGTGAATAAGTGACAAGAATTCTGGGTGAGGCGCGCACACGAGTACTGAATTATCGTAAACGTTTAACATATGAAATTAATTCACTGTAGGTGGCCTTTGAAGCCACGTCTGTCCTGACATTTCTTTTTGCTATGCTCTTTGGGTTTTCTCAGCTTAAAAAAAAAAAACTTTGATCTGCAGTTTATTAAAATATCAAAACAATCATACACAACAAGCATAAACTTCAAAGTAACACAATGAAAAATCATTTATTATATGATAACTGGAAGAAAACGTTGCAGAGAGTCTAGGTAAGTGTCATGGGAGTAGATTAAGAGTAGCAGATTAAGCTGACAGTAGAGTACAATCGAGATCAATAAGGTTGACACAGTCATCAATCTCCTAAATACACTCAGTCCTCTTCAGGACCCCAGAAAGTCACAGCCTACCTCTGCAGCCCTTGGTGTAAGGAAGGACCAAACTCTGGATGGGATGCACACCCCCATCTTCATTTGTACCGTTCAGAGGTGACTCTCAATCTAACATTCATGTCTTTATGATGTGTGAGGAATACCAGGAGAAAAAAATGGAAAGAAAACTTTTCAAGTTATATAACACACCTGTAAATCCATTTAAAAATACAGTGCTTAGTTTTTAGTCCTGTAAGTGTGTTTCACAAATCTGAGTAAAGCAGCTGATCTGCTGCCAGGAACAAAGCGTGTGAGTTATAAGGAAAGACTGAAGAAGCTGAACTTCATCAGCCTAAGAAAACAGAAAATAATAGGTGACGTACAGTACCACTGTTTAAAAAGCTGGAATGAGGGAAGTTGATGCCAGATGTTATGTTAGCATAACTTCTACAGTAAAGACACCAAGGCCAGTTAGGAGTGAATTTGACCAAAAACATTTCCTCAAGCATAGGATTGTAAATACTAAAAACCAGTTGCCTAGCAATGTGGTTGAAAGTAACACCACAGGGACCTTGAAATCTCAACACGATACTGTTTTGGAAACACTAATTGAGCAGCAAGTGACGAGCCATGTCAGAACCTATCTGATGTTCCTACGCTGTAATAGTGCAGACCTCACGATACTAGCAAAAGAATCCAGGGGGCCGCCATACCATGCACACACTGCCAGCTGTTACATAGTTCATCAAAGGCTTGGATTAGCACACTGCTTTAGGACTAGCTCATGTGTGTGCCACCAACTTGAGGATGCTTCTACCCCTCTGTTCCTGTGCAAAAATGTGGGATCCACACACTTATCATTTCAGTGCCATAAAACTGTAAATTCAGGCTTTCTTTGGAACTTCCAGATATAAGAAAAATAGAAATGTGACCAACAAGTTAGAAAATGTAACATTTGGGTATTTAGTTAAATGTGGTTGAATGCCCGAGATGTCACGTTTTTGATTAGGAAATATGTTTTTAACGAGTCATATTCAACAATAACAGTTATACGTTAACAATGTAATTGCAAGTATTAGCAGATTAAATAAAATACACATTTTTGATAGCATTTGCAACATCATGTAGTTAAAACAAGTCATTGGGGGGCTGCTGGTCAGTTTCAGATTCGGTGGAATATTTGCATTTTTTCCTTTACAGTTAAAAAAAATATTTTAACTTACCTGCTATGAAGTGACTTGCAGTGGTTCAAGTTGGTGCCCGCTACTGGACTACAGTGAGATCCCAGATGTACACACCTCTCCGCAGGCACTTCAATAACTTGCACAACGGATTCCGTTTTGCTGTCAGGAGCACCTATGGGACATGTAAAAGGAGAAAATGTACAAACTGAAACAGCCTTTCACAAGCTACTGTATATAGAAAACAGTAAACTAATTCATTAGTCATTGAGGTCACACAAGTATTTCATGTTTTAAGATGAATGATTGAAAAACTTGGCAATGCAAACACAAGTTTTTCAAATTTCAGATATTTGTACAGCACACTCTTAGATATCTCAACAGAAATGGATGGATTCCTGAAAAAAAGAATCCTTAAAGAATAAGTGGACCAGACTGGTCCACGGGGAGCAGAGCTGTTTCATGGGGACTGACAAGAAGGCATGAGAAGTTGGTGCTTTTTCACATCTTTTGCAAACATAACTGAAAAGTTGACTCGGCGGACTACTGCCTTGCGCCTGATGCACCTCGGGTAGAATGCAGTCATTGCAACCCTGTGTTGTATTAAGCAGGGTGGAAAATGGATATGTGGGTTTCAAAAATTTCTTTAAAAAATGTCCATTGATCCAATTTGGGGAACAAAGTCTGCAGAGATTACAAATGAATTACAGTCACGGGTTTCAATCTGATCTTGTGCATCAAACTTCCGGCTTATTGGAGAACCATGTGATGATGTGTTAACAACACTATTGGACAGCAATTAAGTATCGTCAGCATCAATCTTTATTTCATACAGAAGCATTAACAGTATGCACAATCACTTTGCACAGTTTTACAATACAGTGTTAAATACACAAAAATCATAAACAGCAATGCTGTCAATTTATTTGGGCTCTTTCTGATTCATTTGGCATGCTTGTTTATGAAAAATGAACTGTTATTTTTGCATTTATCTTACTTACACATTGTTTTGCTGCTGTCAGCACGATGCTATTTTGGTCTTTATGTTTCTATGACATTCTGTGTGTCTATTTGGTTGAGCGTCGCCACATTGTGTGAAGAATTGCTAGTCATGCGTTTCATAACCTGTGAGGTCATCACACTGCCACTATAAAAGATGGCTGCATGTGCAATGTGTTGTATTTACTGTTAATGGAAAGACTCAAAACTCAATCCAAAGATTATTTTCTTGTGAAAGAATTTCTGGGATTTGAACTTTGCATGTACTGAGACCGATTTTTGTTTTGTCTTTGGTGTTCTAGTTTAAATGTTTTCTGTGTACTGACTCTCACTACATTGGACCATTCCTTATCTTTGTTGCACAGAAATAAATGCAGCGTGGCTTAACAGTTAATACAATGGACTGTGCACCTAAAGGCTGTGTGATCCTAGGTTAGTGACTTCAGCTTTAATTGCAAAAGTTGCATAAAATAAATAATGGTTCCATTAGTGGATGTATGGAGAAAGAGAAGCTCACTACATGACAGTGTAGACAGAAAGGTGCCTCCGGGGGTTATAGGCCAACAGCTACTTCCTAAGCGTTGAAAGTAAAAGTACCTTCAACTCAGGGCTGGCTGAAAGCTGGTACAACATCTCTGGATGCCCCTCAGGTGTTATAATAGAAATCCCACATGCAAAAGATGGGAACCTGCTGCCTAAAATGGTAGAACCTGCATTGGACACCAGGCCCTTTCATGGCCGCTAATAAAACTCACAGGTAAACAAGAAACGCTTTGGTCTTATGGCCCTATAGTTTTACATACCACCCCTTTTCCAAGAAGTTAATAAACCAAAGTAACCCCATGGTGGAGTGAAAAGGGTGTCCCGCAATTGAGTTCTCATTTAATAGGTGACTTGAGTTAAGCCTTAATGGCAGGATAAATTATGCTTGGGCTCCAGGGAGGTGGGCAAGTGGGGAAGATTTGTGTTCTCTCTATAAACATCGCCTCCCTTATATGTGTTGTACAAACTCCCTGTTAGTGCTCTAGTTATTGGCTGAACAGTGAAATCTTACTCTGATACTACGGAAAACACAATGAATTACCTATAGATAAATCCGTCAGTTAGGAAATGTGGAGCTTAAACAGACAAATCACATTACTCAAAGATATACAATCTGTAAACAGAAGCCAAGACGCCTTGTAGTTCTGCCCAGCATTCCATAGAGTGGCCACTGTTCATGTGACATATGAACTTACAGTAGATGCTCTTTGTGGTAAGCTAAAATGGTTCCCTCGTCATGCACAATAAGATAATTGTGTACTCTTGACGCATCTCTTGCTGAAATGAAGCAGCTAATGAGTAGGCAAGATAGGGTCTATCACCGCCCCAAACATGTAGCAAAAGAAATACAGTAAACCCTCGTTTATCACGGTTAATCCATTCCAGACTCTACCGCGATAAACGAATTTCCGCAAAGTAGGATTCTTTATTTATAAATTGAATATTTTCACAGTTAGAGCATAGAAAACCTGTTTACGGCCTTCTAAATACGATTTTTAACATTATTAGAGCCCTCTAGACATGAAATAACACCCTTTAGTCAAAAGTTTAAACTGTGCTCCATGACAAGACAGAGATAACAGTTCCGTCTCACAATTAAAAGAATGCAAACATATCTTCCTCTTCAAAGGAGTGCGCGTCAGGAGCAGAGACTGTCAGAGAGAGTGTGAGAGAGAAAAGCAAACAATCAAAAATCAATAGGGCTGTTTTGCTTTTAAGTATGCAAAGCACCGCCGGACAAAGCAGCCGCAAGGAAGGGAGAAATGTGAAGGTAGTCTTTCAGCATTTTTTAGAGGAGCGTCCGTATCCTCTAGGCCAGTGTGTGAACAGCCCCTCTGCTCACACCCCCTCCGTCAGGAGCAGAGAATGTCAGAGAGAGTGAGAGAGACAGAGAAAAGCAAACAATCAAAAATCAATACGTGCTGTTCGGGCTTTCAAGTATGCGAAGCACCGCGTGGGAAGCATATCGTATGTCATCGAGTTTTATTTAATACGTAATACATGCTCTGGTTGGGTAGCTTCTCAGCCATCTGCCAATAGCGTCCCTTGTATGAAATCAACTGGGCAAACCAACTGAAGAAGCATGTACCAGAAATTAAAAGGCCCATTGTCCGCAGAAATCCGCGAACCAGCAAAAAATCTGTGATATATATTTAGATATGCTTCCATTTAAAATCCACGATGGAGTGAAGCCGCGAAAGTCGAAGCGCGATATAGCGAGGGATCACTGTACCCCCAAGTCCAATAAAGTTTAATTTAAAACTTTAGTGAAAATTCAAAGCAAAAACAAATCACAGAAAATGCAAAAAAAAAAAATTAATCAAACATGCAGAAAAAGTTCCTTCTTACAATCATATAATTTTTTTACATTAAATTTGAGTTACAAGTTGGAGGTTACAGTGTGCCCACAATTCCATGCCAGCTACAAAGCGGTAGGAGAAAGACCGACTGACTCTCTACTCAGAACATGCTACTGAATAGCAAATATGAGTTTCCAAGGCAGAAATTCCATGTGAACGGCCTACATAGTCAGAGCTCTGAGTGGGAGAGGTCAGGGAAAACAAAGAATTATCTAACTTATAACATAATGGTGACCTTTCATCTAAAGTCAATTGTGTTACACAAATAATACAGTAAGTGCAAAGTTACAGAGTTTTACTCTTAATTCCATGAGAGAACACGGAAGGGTAGAAGATTATCTTTGACTTGGATTACCGTTTGTTTTTCCATTAATGCATTCTTCACTAACACATTTGTACATTTTTGTGATCAAAGATCATTTGGAATGAAGTGTGTGACGGATGGCCGAGACACCCCTGCAGCATATGTTCCAGGGGAGCAAGGATGGGAAACCCAATATCTCCCCCTGGACGTTAGATGGAAGCCTCCCTGGGTTGCAGCAGTGCCTCGGACTCCCGCAGGGCTTCATGGGGGTTGGAGTTTGGTGCAGCTTTGTTGGGTTCCGCAGGCACCGCCAGGGGATGCTGCAGCAGGAGCTGCTATCCCCTTTTGGGCACTAGTTTCACCACACCTGGAAGTGCAGCTGGATGTCGGCAATCAAGCACCTGGAGCACTTCTGGGTGCCCAATAAAAGGAGTCAGCAACCACCACTCAGGAGCCAGAATCGGGAGGAGGAGGAGGACAAGGTTGCCTGGGAGGAGTGGTGGAGGAAGAAAAGAGCGCTTTGTTGTGTTTTTTATTTGGTATATTTGTGCTTGGGACTGTGTTGTGCCCGTGGGGGTTACGGGGAAGACGTGCCCCACAGGTGAAAAAAATAAAAAATTTATTTATTTTACGTGTGCCTCCATGTCCAGTCTGTGTCGGGTTGGGTGCCTATATATACACTTTTATTATGTTGTGTTTGCTCTTTCTTTTCATGAAAAAAATGCAGTTTATCTACAGTATAATAACCAATAGCGACCTTGTATTTCCTGGTAAGTATGACTGGAAATTCTCGTGAATGCACGTAAGTGAAATGTCACAGAATAGAGCTCCGAAAACTCCAACAGTACGTGAGCACAGAAAGTAAGATCATTTCATTTACCTATTAGGACCTTTCATTATCTATTTAACTTTATGGTCCATATCCACCACCTTAACAAAAGGATAAGTGTGTGTTCATCTGGTTGCTTTGTCTCTGTAAGTCCAACAGATGGCGAATCACAAACTTTAGCACTGCTTTTTCAAATCCTACACCAAAAGGCATATAACAGAGACACGTGTATTGCATGGTGCACTGCAAACATTAACACGGATGTCTACGTTGAATTCTGAGATTTTAGCATAGCTAGTAGCAATATATCTTGGAAAACACATTTACTAGCTTATCATAACTTACTAAAAATTGCTCATACACATAGCACAAAACAATCCTCCACCCTGTCACTAACCATGACTGCAGCTCCAGTTAGTTAAGACCCCAAAAGCACATCATGCCAAGTGTAAACATTGCTCTCCTGCATCAAGAACACAGTTGACATTTGCAGTCTCTGTTACTTTCTGCTCTACACTGCCACACTCTTCAGTATCACTGACACCGGGACACACACTAATGGAAGCTTGGGGCTCCTACTGATATTTTTTCTCTAAAGATCTCTGCCCCGTTTCTTGAATCTTTGAGAAGCTTCTCTGCTACATTTTGCCCTTCCTTGCCAGACAGGCTACATGAAGGGCTGCCCTCTGGCTGCTATAATACTTTATCGCAAACGCAGTAATGGGCACTAAGTGATTTATAACAATGATTTTAAACTTAATCTTAAGGGACTGCCCACCATTTTTAATTTTCACAATATAAGGTGGCCCAAATATTTAATTAGAGGGATCCAGGCACTCACCACATGACCCGTGTTTTGCATCATTTCTAAAAAAATAAAAGTTGTTAGTCTTGTACTTAGTGTAACACAAACACCTCCTGCTGACATAAGACCTTTTATAGACATTATGCTGCTGCCCTGCTTAGCCAATATGTTTTTGTGCTGCATTCTATAATTAAAGTCAGAATTTTCTGTTTGGTTTTCTTGATTCAAGTACAGAAATAAGCAACTGTGACAAGTGTGGTTGACTCTCAATGGTGTCACTCAAGTCACTTTAGCTTAACGTTATATTCCTAAGAGACAGACAGCTGCCAGAGGCAAGCCATATATAATAATATATCTGCATATTACTGCAATTATCATAATTGCAGTAAGAAATAACCCCTGGAAACAGGCGTGCGGTGAGTGTCAGGCTGACAAATATGTCTTGTCATGTCTCAAGGTAAGAAAAGAAAAAACAGCCCATGCAGTGCTCAGCGCCCTGAGTGAAGGCTGGCGTGTAAGTGCGCTCCTTCAGTGGGCTTCTGTCCTAACTGAGCAGGTTCATGCATTGTCATGAGAGAGGTGCCTGCCATAGCTGTGCATTTGCTTTGGCCTGCTAACGAGCTGCAAATTAAGAGGGGCCACCCACTACCCACCTGCAAAGTGAGCGGTCTGGCAGGCTTATGGCCATTTTACCTGAACTCACCCTTAGCTGAACCACCAAAAAATAAAAATGCTTACTGTAGCCAAGATTTTTTTCCGAGGTAAACAGAAGCTGTCAGGTTTGTCGAATTAGAAGCAATTAAGTGACGGAGGACTCCAGTGGATGTAAGGTAAGACAGTGCTGCAGGCCACAGTGATCAGTGTGAATTCGGGGAAGACGAGCATTCCGTGATTAGGCTGCTTAGGTTAGGTTTCCTTTTGAAATACATGGAAAACTTCATGACAGTCACTGGCAGGGTAAAGCCTCTGGAGATAAACATGATCAGCAGATTCTGCCATTTGTACTTAAGTACAGAGCAACCAGCCGAGCCCACTCTGAAATCAATCTTGTTCCTCCATGCATATTTTCTGCCAGGCTTACATCTACCCACTTATCCCTGAATTTTCTATATGTACTTCTTTATACTAAGGAAAGGAAATCCTGCACTCTATAACTAGTCCAGAATGGGCACCAAGTCCATCCTGGGGTGTACTGACACACACACACACCCACCCATATACTTACATCTGGACAAGTTAGACCCACTGAACAGCCTGACCGCATGCCACTGGACTGTGAATTGGTGTGAGTACCCAGCACCGAGGCCAATAAACTGAAATGCAAAAAGGTGACAATACTATACAATATGCCACTGCCAATCCATCCATTTTCTAATCCATTTCTCCAGTTCAGAGTTGTGGGAGGGCATGAAGTCTGTCCTAAGCAAGACTGGTTGCAAAGCATGAAGTAATGCTTAATGGAGCATCAGATTATTACAGGGTACACACAATCTGTAACATCATCACAACAGAGAGCTGACATCTGTGAATTTCCCATTGGGATTAATAAAGTATGTATGTATGTATGTATGTATGTATGTATGTATGTATGTATGTATCTATCTATCTATCTATCTATCTATCTATCTATCTATCTATCTATCTATCTATCTATCTATCTATCTATCTATCTATCTATCTATCTATCTATCTATCTATCTATCTATCTATCTGCCTAACATGCATGTCTATGGGACATTTGAAGGAAGAAAAAATACCTATAATATAATGTCAGCAACAAAAGTGACAGGGCCAAGATTCAAAACCCGCATCAGGGCAGCGTGAGGCATTCAGGGCAGCCTCCCACAACAGCAACACATATACTGTACGATGGTATTTCAAAATAACAATGTTGACAAGGAAAGCCAGCCTAG
Organism: Erpetoichthys calabaricus; assembly: GCF_900747795.2. Taxonomy (NCBI): domain Eukaryota; kingdom Metazoa; phylum Chordata; class Cladistia; order Polypteriformes; family Polypteridae; genus Erpetoichthys; species Erpetoichthys calabaricus. The sequence continues at coordinate 23,342,975 of NC_041411.2, forward strand.
CATAGCCTTTAGCATTAGCGCCGCACATCGATATCTTCTAGGATCTCCGGTACCCACTTGTTTTATAAAAATTGTCCTCATATCAGCATATGGAATCTGTCAGTCCAGACTGAGACACAGAGGGATGCTGAGGCAGAGACGAGCTTCCTTCAAAATCAACTGACAATCAGAACTCTTCAAGGAATGGCACACTCCATCCATCCTGTGTATATGTGGTGTTCCTGTTAGATAGCTACTTAGAAAGGATCAGAAACCATTTTGGACGCATTTGAGAGAGGAACATCATTCTGGTTATCCGTTTCAAGGCCTTCCTTCAGACCCTCAAGTTTTAAGTTGTCTCTGCAGGCTCGGCGGTTTTAAAGGCTATGATGTCAACAGGGGCCAGATCCGGAAGGATCTTCCTCCATAGGCTCAGACCCAGAAGTGACGTCATTAAAAGGGCTGGAATTGGAAGGGTCCTTTTCCATGGGTTCGGGACTGGAAGTAACATCATCAGAAGGCCCAGAACCGAAAGTGATGTCGTCAGAGGCCCCACAACCGGAAGTGCCGTCATCAGGGCAAGGTGGAATATCCTATGAACAGTCTGCAGGAAAGCGAGAAAAAAGGTCAGCGCAGTCCTTCACTCCCTGGTCTGGCATGGAATTTACTCTCATTTAGACCCTTTAGCTGCCTCCCATGCACACATTTGTGACAAGGGACAAAACTTCATCACAGAGTATCATTATGTCACGATCAATGAAAGACCCTGCAGTTTTCACAATTCAGCTCAAATGCACATAAAGTTTCTCTTCAATGGTCATTTTTAAAGTCCTAGGATGCTCAAGAAGCAGGTTTTTCACAGTGTCTCAGAAGAGCCCTACTTATACTTACTGAGTTTAGCCTGTGTGCAGACTGCTATGCAAAGTGCTTGCACTGTCAATGACCAAAACACATTTGTACTTGTGGCGGCCCATTTGATACTCTATTAGTCAGTTGGTGGTAGTGTTTAGAAATATCACATACAACTATATTACAGCAGAAGAAGGGAATTGTTTGAATGATTGTTCAGCGAAACATGGCTACGCTCCTGATGGAAGAAGAGTTATGCCTGTTATTGCTGGCTTTAAGAGGAAAAAAAGAAGAAGGTAGAGTGACCATGTTTTCTTATACTGTACACAGCTTTGGATGCCCAGTGGCATTTGCAATTTCCTTCTAAGAATTTGTCATCATCTTAGCATCTTTGTGATCTTAAAGAGAAGAATCATTCAGATGCCCATATTGCCTCACTTCTGCTGCCAGCCTTTTCTCAAAATTTGCCATTTTGGATATACAGCACCAACTTTGCATGGCTGCATAGTCAAGAAACTGCTGTGTGCAGCACACACCTAACACATCAGGCATACACCAGTCTTAAATCTCATTGCTATCAACAGGGTCTATAATTGAAGGGTGCAACTTATTGGGTAAGCTAAAGACAGCCGAATGGGATCTCTGGCCAAACAAAGACAGCTCTATATAAACGCAGATCAGTGGCTCCTTTGAGAAATGTCTAAGAAAAATCACAGATGGGACAAAAATCACAAAGAGAGCACAAGCTCTAGCAACCAAATACCAGGCAAAGCCATTGTCTCCCATGATAAAATGAAAACAGCTCAGACATGTAGGAAGCCAATGTCAAGTTGGAGCTGATTCGCTGACTGGCTCAGGTCTGTAACATTCCTGAAGTGAAGATGCTTTCCTTCCTACCTGTAATGCTTGGTATTAATAACAAGTACTCGGACATAAACTGAACCTGGCAGGGTAGCCTAGCAATTAAGTGGCTTAACACCCAAGGCTACAGGTTTAATCTCTATATGTGTGACCTTGCATAAATGAATCTATAAAATCTCTAATTGTAGAAATATGGAAACAATTCTGAAACATGAGCTGCTCCTCTGAACAAAACCATCTGGAAAACTGGACAATAAATATTAATATACACTCACCGGCCACTTTATTAGGAATACCTAGCTTGTATTGGGGTTGGACCCCCTTTGCCTTCAGAACTGCCATTAATTCTTCGTGGTGTTGATTAAACAAGTTGATGTAAACATTCCTCAGGGATTTTGGACCATATTAACATAAGAGCATCACACAGTTGCTACAGATTTGCCAGCTGCCTGTTCCACCACGTCCCAAAGGTGCTCTATTGGATTGAGATATTGTGACTGTGGAGGCCATTTGAGTCCAGTGAACTCGTCGTCATGTTCGAGAAACCAGTATGAGATGATTTGAGGTTTGTGATGTGGAGTGACATCCTGCTGGAAGTAGCCATTAGAAGATGGGTACACTGGGGTCATAAATTGATGGACATGGTCAGTAATAATACTCGGGTAGACAGTGGCATTTAAACGATGCTTGGTTGGTACTACGGAGCTCAAAGTGTGCCAAGAAAATATCCTCACACCATTACACCACCAGCAGCATCAGCCTGAACCATTGATACAAGGCAGGGTGGATCCATGCTTTCATGATGTTGACTCCAAATTCTGACCCTACCATCTGAATGTCACAGAAGAAATCGAGATCAGAACTGGCAACATTTTTCCAGTCTTTTATTGTCCAATTTTCGTGAGCCCGTGTGAATTGTAGCCTCACTTGCCAGTTCTTATCTGACAGGAGTGGCATCTGGTGTGGTCTCCTGCTGCTGTAGCCCACCCGCTTCAAGGTTCTACATGTTTCGTGTTCAGAGATGCTCTTCTGCATGACTCGGTTGTAACAAGTGCTTATTTGAGTTACTGTTGCGTTTCTGTCGTCTCAATCCAGTCTGACCATTCTCCTCTGACCACTGGCATCAACAAGGAATTTTCACACAGAGAACTGTCACTCACTGGATATTTTTCCATTTTCAGACCATCCTCTGTAAACCACAGAGATGGTTGTGCATGAAAATCCCAGTAGATCAGCAGTTTATGAAATACTCAGAGCAGCCTGTCTGGCACCAACAACCATGCCACGTTCAAAGTCACTTCAATCATCTTTCTTCTCCATTCTGATGCCCGGTTTGAACTTCAGCAGGTCTTAATGATGTTTATAGGCCTAAATGCATTGAGTTGCTGCCATGCGATTGGCTGATTTGATATTTGTATCAACAAGCAGTTGAACAGGTGTACCTAATAAAGTGGCCGGTGAGTGTACATTTTATAAAAATTATTATTAAATGATTATAACATTACACTAGAAGTTTACTAAGAGGCACACAATCAAGGAGTTAAGAGCACAGACAAGTGACAGAAATGAGATATGAAACAGAAACCTTGTGGTCTGAAGATCAGACCTCTTAGCCACTACAGCACATCCGTCAACACACACATACACACACACGGGTGTCGTTTTGGATTTTTTTTTTTACTTGTCTCATTTCACATTTTGACAAAGGTGGAAAACCACAAACATGAAAACACAGAGGGGGGGCAAGATGTATGCAGGCAACAGCCAAAGAGCCTGGAAGCACAGTGATCTCATAGTAATCTTCTAATTTAATAAATAAATAACAACAATCCATCAGAGAGCTCAGCGTCAAACCTTTCTGACCATCTGTCCCTTGTTTGGGTTTACAGTGTGGCCAAGTGTTTTACTGAAAAGAGCGAGTGGTGACTGCCACAGCACTGATACCGGAGGCAAAACAAACAATTCTGCTGTAGGGGGTTTGCCAGATGCCTGTGCTTCTCAAGAGCAAAGATGAAGGTGCTCCTCAGAGAGCTGCAATGTATGTTCACAGTGCTTTCTCTGCCTTTGACAATTTCAGACAAGACAGCAGGCAGTAGAAAAGGTCATCTGGGGGAAGCAGCCTGCAATGTTGTGATCCCGGGGTTAATTAACCCTCAATGCTTATATACCTCAATAGACATCAGGTAATTGAAAACCAAAAAAAGAAAATGATTTTCAAAATTTAGTAAAACACATTAACTACACCATTAATATCATCTTTCAGGAATTGTAAATGACGGGCACAGAGACAAGCATATTGGCTCCGTTTATACTTCCTGGGGATGACATCACAGCACTTCACTTCCTGGCATTGCTAACAACAATACTGTCACAATTGCATGAACCAAAATGACAGCAGAAACTCCCAAATAGATCAACTTTAAAATAAAATACAACAAATACACAAAATCACTACAAGAAGCAAGGTAAACTATGTTGTCAGATCTTTTTGAGAGCAAAGAGAAGACTCTCATTATTTAAGGTACTGCATTTCAGTTCCTCATTGAACTTGGGGTTTCTGTGTCAGTTTTGAGGCTTTGTCCGGTTAAATGTTTGGGTTTGACCCAGTCTGAAATTCAATGTATCACTTAGCTGGGAGGTTGCTTAATCTCTGCAACCTAACCATTTACTGCAAAAAAACAAAATAAAATTTTAAAAATAGTTTGATTTTTCACACAGGCAAACCACTTCACAGATTTCTGTCAGTTGTTTTTAAAGTTTGCATACTGCTCCAGTAGATCAATGGATGATGCACTCACCATGATTCTTCATACAGTACTGGCCACCCTGGACAACAAGAGAGGGAATTATGGGCGACAGCTACTTAAAAACTACAGTTCAGCATTTAACAACATAAACTCCTCTAAGCTCATCACTGTGCTCGGGGACCTGCGTCTGAACACTTCACACAGCAGCTGGGCGTTTAACTTCTTCACAGGCAGACCTCAGGTGGTTCGAGTGGGTGGCCACACTTCATCATCCCTCACCTTAAAAACAGGGGCTCCGCAGGCCTATGCTGTCCTTTGCTATTCTCACTCTATACAAACGACTGCATGGCTACACACAAATCTAACATCCTTGTTGAATTTGCTGATGCTGTGGTGGGCCTGATCTCTAACAACAAAGAACAGGCTGACTTGGAGGAAACAGAGGGTCTGTCACACTGAGGTCAGAATAGCAGTCTTCTCCTGAACATCAGCAAGGCAAAGGAGTGGGCTATGGACTTTGAGACAAACCAACAGAGGCACTACAGATTCATTAGTATTAACAGCACTCAGGAAGAGAGGGTGGACAGTTTCACAGAAGACCTGACCTGGGTCCAAGTACATTGATACTTTGGTTAAGAAGGCATAACAACACCCTCCTCAGATACTAAAGACCTTCTACACATTCACCATCAAAAGAATACTAACAGAAAATACTACTACATGCTTTGGAAACCACATGCAGCAGGATTGCAAGGCTCTACAGAGAATGGTGTGTTCAGTTGAACGCATCACTGAGTGTGCACTCTCAAACTTCCAGGACATCTATACCAAGTGATGTTGGACCAAGGCAAAGAAGATCATGCAAGATACCAGCCATCCCACCAATGGGATCTCTGTGTGCTGCGCCCAGGGAAATGCTACCAATGCCAGAACAGCAGTTCAAGGAGACTGAGGAGAAGCTTCTGCCCACAGCCCATAAGCATCTTAAATGAAGAGTGCCTTGACCTACATGATGCCCTATTGTTAATTCTCTTACATTAATACATAAATTAATAACTTAAATACTTACTTATTACACTTTTTTTATAATCTTTAATATAATTCATACTACTGTACCATTTAACAATAATTTGTATTTATCTATAAAGTCACATATTAATATTTATAGTCCTTTTAAATTCCACTTAATGCAGTCTCAGAGCTTAACAACTGTGAGACAAAAATCTGATTTATCTGAAATTTTTAAGGAAACTTAAATAAGGGCACACAGACCAGTTTTCCCAAAAAAACTGCTACAATATACTTTTGCCTGTTTTGTCAATATTTGCTTCAATCTTTTAGATGGCCTAACAACCAAAAAATGAAAAATATGGATAGGTAGTACTAGCGCTCAATGCTCGCTTGAGATTTTTTGGCGTTTTCATGTCTGCAAGGCCACAATATTGGTACAATGTCATTTATCAATTAGCCATGACTTGGCCTGACCCAGACTCATTGTAATCAGGTTCCTTGTCTACACCTTACAAAATACTCCAACAGATGGTGCAACAACATGCCAACATTGTGGGACAAATGCAAGTTCACCCACCTGCAGTGTCTTATCCTTCAAATCAACAATTTTTCAGTTCTTCTGAAAAAAATAATTTCATAGTTATGAATGTGAACCTGACTGGTATTCTATGATTAGCTCATCTCCCAAAATCCACAGTAGCTCTGCTTTCTATACCAGTACAGGAAAAATACCAAAAAAGCTCAATTTTAAAACACTACAGTAGAATTCTGAAATGGTACGTTACCAGCATTTTTGGATTTTCAGGTTAACTGCGTCAACAAAACAGTGATGATGTGAGTACCCACCCAGCTGATTCACTTATGTGCAATACAATGCTTTTCATTCGTTCTCATGATTTATTTTTATGTCTTAGCGCATGTGTACACAGAAATTTTAAAAATTCTAAAGTGTTCACAAACTTTCTAGCAACATTTTAAAGAAAATTTGGGGTTACCAACAGAAAATTAATTCCACAGATGCAGTTCAAATACACAAGACTAGAGAAGAACAATGGCAGTGAGGTACAGTGGACAAGAAGATGGACTTACTTTAAATAGACATGGCACATGACCCTTAATGAAATCAACCCGTCTGCAGGCAAAATGTTGACATGGCTCTGATAAACTATACTGTCCTGCACATGTGACTTGTGTTGAATGCTATTAATCACTTTGTAAGAAATGAAACTGATGTTGGTTTAATATTTTAGCATAAGCAAATGTGGATTTTGTAGCCCTCACTTAGAAGTTTCATTTCCAACAAAACAGCGGAGACCATTTGACAAGCTGATAAAGTAGAAGTGACGTTTCCTGATTAATTACCTTTGATTTCAATTGTGTCTTCTGTTGTGTGTGCTATACTCTTGTAGGCACAGCATCACTATATACAGTAAAGTACAAATTCACATGTATCGAGAAAACTGTCTCTGCTATTGCTAGTCTGACACAATAAGAACAAATCTCCTGGGGACTACTGAACGCTTTCCAAAAAATTCTACTGGAGTAATGGAAGCAATCTGATTGCTGAGAATTATGGGGCACATATGGATTTATTCTCGTCTACTAGTCTCTCTGTAAGAAATTCCTTTATGCAGCTTCATCTCTCACCCAGAGGCAGTAACAGCCTTGTCTATGCCAGTTTTTTTTCTTTTTCTTATGTGGCAGCCCAATAGACAGAGCAGAAGGTAAGTAGGTGGCTTGCCCACAAGCAGACTGTGCTTGAAATGAGCAAGACAAATAACGAGCTGACTCTGGCCCTGATTTATGGTTTTAAAATAGAAAGTTTGGCACTGGAAACATAATGTTAGAAAATTAAAGCTAAGAAGGGTCAAAAAACACAACACATGATAATCTGCCACCAGAGGATGGATGAAGTCTAAAATAGGGAAGTTGCCAAAGTTCAAGAAAGTTGCCAGAAACTGCTCAAAAGAGCATTGTGCACTCTGAATGGCTCCCAGTAGCTTTATGCAAAGCACAAGAACTCAGGCAGAAGCTGCGCCTATCAGGTTCTGGTCTGTCCTGCTGAACTCCATTTGATACTTTCCTTAAGGCAAAGATATGCAGACGAGCTACTATGCTGTGTTCTGCTGCACTGGCCAGCCAAGTGTGTGCGGGTTTACTATATCAAGCACTGCAACACAAGACGCTTCATTCTGAAATGCGACCCAATGAAACATTTAGAGAGAACGGAGGCTTCTGAAATTCAAGCCTTGTCACTTTTGTCCAAGCACCTGACTAGAACAGCATTATCAGGAGAGAGGCATTCATCGATGATTACGAGGTAAATAGAGATGCTGAAGCTCCGTGCATAAAGTGCTCACGGGAGAAAGGAGGGCTTCAAGAATGACTTTTCATTACAGAAGACGCTTTCTACTTTGCAGTAACTTTGTTGGCCTCCCTACACTCTTTATTATTTACAATGTGCTATAAATAAATCAGAACTATCTTAAAGCACTTTACTGGATCGATCTTCATTTAATACTGCCCCCTTCAAATTGAGCGCTACCAAAAAGCTCTTTACAAAGCAATCAATCTTTACTTTATATGGCACCTATCATAGTAAGCCATTACATATGTTACCCTCGTTTTACACCTTAAACACTAAGTACAATAATTACAGTGTTAGCTGCAGAAATACAACCGCAGATGGGTGAACACAGAAGACTGGTTCAGAGGTTACACAGTTTTTAACAAAACATTCTCCCCACCTGAGTTGCAGGGAGCTGAAGCTTATCCAGGTAGCACTGGGAGCAAGGCTGGAAACAGAACTGGGCAAGGAGAGGGTCTGAGCTGTGCACTCCCTGTGAAGGGCCAGGATGGGACTGCCAATTCACTAACCTGACTTTGGAGAAGAAGAAAGAAAACCAGAGCATCCGAAGTGATGCAAACAGCACACCATACCTTCAAAATCTGAACTTTATATCGCCCCTTTGAAATTGAGAGCCACCAAAAAGCTCTTTATAAACCAATCAATCTTTATTTTATATAACACCTATCATAGTACACTATTATAAGAGAGAGAAAGATATCCATTATAGTAAGGATGTAAACCCAGTACTCTAGATCAGCAAGTTGGCATTGCTACCCACTGCTCCATTACGTCATACATTTCTTTATGTTTGATTAATTTTATTGGTTTTCTTAGTAATAACTCAAAATGAGCTATAATGTAGTTCTATTTATATTGAATATGCCACAGAATCAAATCAACATCTGAATTACATAATACCTATCAAAATGAGCATTAACATAAATAACTTTAGGGTCCATTTTTAATTACACTGTATATTGTGTAGTGATAATGATAATCTTTATTACTCATGCAACTTGGACTAAACGAATACTAGGCAAAATCAACCCACTTTTTCCTTACTGGGTAGTGGCGAGAAATGTCTGACACCACAATATACCACAATATCTGGGTCAAAAAAAAAAGATAACACTGTGTTTATCGATATATTAAGTATTAATTTTGATTATGAAAAATATTGCAAATTATTGTTTCATATTTCATTTAATTAAACAATGTTGATATAATATTTTTGCGAGTTACTTCTTTCATTGGAGAGTGTATTTGGAGTAACCTAACACAGACTGGACACATTCAAACTCTTCATATCAATTTTATATTAGAACTGCCATGAACATTCCAATAAACACAACATCTGAACGGCGGTGTGTCGCTGTACTCTGCAGTGTGCTGAACTGCTTGATTTTCATGTGAGTGTCCATAAACGGCATGTTTCATATCACCTCTTTTCTTTCCTGTTATTATGTGAACACCAAAATGAGGCCAAAAGTTCAAAATACAGTAACTGTGAAGAGGCCAGTTTTGTACTGGAAATTCTACAATAGTGTAATGAGTATGTCACAAAGAAAAAAATTAAATATTTGATGTCTTATTTCTGTTACTTGGAATTTTCATTATACATTTTCCATTATCATTTTCCATTATCATAAGGCACTTTACTGAATTTTTTTTCATTTTATACATGTTTCACGAGGCTTAACACCACTATGAAACTATTCAAATATTGCATACACAGTATGTTTCACCTTTGCCTTGCACAGCACTCCTTTAAACAAAATTATCACAAAAGAACTTCTCAGAATCATTTTAATTATGTGGTGTCTTTACTTTAAAAAAGATATGATTTAACATATTCAGAAACCTGCTTTACCCAAGTAACAGTTGTGAGGAGCTGGAGCCAGTCCCAGCAGCACGGACACAACTTGGGAATCAGGCATGGATGGAGGTCCACTCCATACAGTGCAAAAAATTAGATTTATCAACTTTATGTTTTCAAATGCACCACTTATCTGGGACTCCTACTACACCAGATCCATCTTTATCAGAGTGAGCATTATCGAGAAGCACTTTACAAAATTAGTTTTTCTGTTTTTGTATAGGGGCTTTTTAGACTGAAAATGGGCTTCAGCTAATGGACAGCCTAAGAATGAGCCCTTAGAACTGGTCTGTACTGAATGTTGTGCCTCCTATACTTTGCATTGCATCTTCAATGGAGAACACATTAACAGATTACTGACCTGTTATAATCATTTATTTAGTACCTCTTAAACAAACAGCATTTCACAGATGGATTAATATTTTAGATTTTTATATGTTTATCTAACATTACCTTTAGGCAGAGTGTTTCATTTTCCCGAATTCCATAAAAATAAATATACTTTTTTTTAAATATTGTATGCAACAGGACTCAGGTGAAGTACATGTGGTCCAAAATGAGCACCCAAATTGTCACTGGCACAAATACAGTTTGTCTTCAGCTTGTGCAGTTATGTACAGTAAGTTCCTTTTTGATCCCAAGTTCTTGCTCTGAATGTGGGTGCCTCAGGCTATGAGCCTTTAAAACATACAGTATAGTCAGGGCCAGCTTGTTCAAGTAGGTGATCTGCGCAATTGCTTAGTGCAGCACTTGAGGCACAGTGGGCTATACTGTGTTTAAACTATTATCCAAACTATCGGGAACTCTACCAGCAGAGCATGGCATGGTCCCAAGCTCTGTCTCATCGTGCTGGATGGCTGAGGTATGTATCAGTCCCAACTCTGCCCACCCTCCATTTACTTTATACTACTGATGCAAATTCTGCTCAGCAGGGTGAGTGACTGTGCATCAACAATAAAGTGGAACATGTTAAAAAGATAAAGACTGTCTGGTTGCCAATAAAACAGAAGAGGCTCAAAAGAGCAGGCACTACAAAAGCACAAAGGTGTCTTCTGGAGAACACAGCTTCTTAAAGACAAAACTGTTTAAAAATGAAAACCCTCTCCTCAATACACTGGCACAGCAACAGGACTGCCTACGAATTCCATAGAGAAAGAACCAGCACGGAAAATAAAAACAGAAGATCTTTGCAGCCCGGGAGGTCCCGTAAGCACATTTCTGAAAGACAAGCTTAATTAATGTAATAATATAATTAATGTAATGTGCGTGTTCAGTTGGTTAAGTGGGCTGTCAGTCTGGTTTGTGCAGATTTTTTTACTCAGTGCCTCTTGACTTGAGTGTGCGCATTTCTCGAGATTTGTATTAGTGAAGGATGTGTCTTTGCATCAATACGTTATTAAAGCTTCAGAATTCTTGCAAGGTAGAAGCTATCCTACAGTCCACTTGACGAGTGCTTATAATGGAAGTGCTACATTATGTACTGTTTATGTCACTGCCTTTTGCTTGTGATGTCGTTAATTCAAAGGATCAGCATAACGACATGTGCCGACCCCGAGAACAGAAGAATATTCTCAGATGGTCAGGAAACGTTTTACACAATCCTTAACTGCCGCCCATCTGGGATGAGGGGCTACTTGCACCTCTCACCAAGAAACAGATGGGGCGCCAGTTTGTCACTGGGCACATTTGCTGTCACTGGACTGTCAACCTAAATGTTGAACGCCCAGAGCTGTGGGGGCATGCTCCCGATCCCGACAACACTACAAGTGGACTATGCAATATTAAAGATTAACTGCAAACATAGGTCCATCGTGTGGGATATGACAGAACAGTGAATTTGGGGAGAAGGGGCACACGTCACGCCAGTTTCCGCGAGCTGCGAGCCTGTAGCTCTAAGATCTCCGCCACTCGTCACCACGACCAATAAACGGACGCACTGCTCATCTACATAACATCGAGTGAAGTAAATGGAGCCCGCACAGTCAATCAAAAGACGCGTCTCAGAAATCAATCACTCAGCCTCTCCATCAGTCAAGTAAGGCAAAATACAAAACTAGGAGATGTGCACCTACAGAAAACAGCTGTTAAATGCTTGAAGAAAAGTTCGACTTCTGAAAACCCGTGTGAAGGGGTCACGGGCCGCGGACACGAGCGTCTAGCGCGCACGTCTAAAGCTGCCAGCTGGACACACTGCCGTCGGACGTCAAACTGTGTGCCTGCTTCTTGGCACGTGTGTGCCAACAGGAAATGGCCATTTACCTGCAATCAGGCGAGCCATTGTTCTCAAACGCTCTCCCGGGCAGGGCGCCGCGGCGTAGACACGTGTGAGAACGTGAAATGTGAAACCACAGCGCCCCCTGACGGTCAGACATTCCGAAAGCTGCGGCACGCCAAAGCGTAGGCGGATTTCTGTGTTTTTAGGGAAGAAACTTGTGCGTGTTAGGAGGATACTGAACAGAAGCAAACAAGAGTGAGGGCTTCACGTTATCCTTGCTACCTGTGCACGCATAGTCGTGTTGGGAATTGCATCATTTTAGATCCCTTTTCTCCCTCAGAAATACACCCATGGCTAAGACTACTGTGCTTTCCGAGTCGTGACCCACACACATGAAAAGTGCAGGGAAGCCTTTTAACCAAGATGTTGTGCTTTATAGTATACAGTTGCCCAGTAAAATAATGTTCAAATTCTACAGATATCACCTCACTCACGAGGGCTCAGGTCTCAAAGTGATGCAGGGGTAGACTCTGACCCTCTGCATTAGAATGCTATGTCAGTATGGTTATGTACAACGCAAGTTAACTTTGGCTTTATCAGTGCTACAAGTGGGTAAGAGGGACTTCAATTATGAATATAAAAACTGTTCTACAAAAATAAACCTCTGTAAAGGATTCAGGGGTTGTGGCTACCAAACCAGACAGACTGACACAAGTCCACCACAACACACTTTTTTATTTACACAGGGGAAACATTGTTTTCCACCACACTGTACCAAAAGCACAGCACAAAGTTGACAGCTTTTCTTTCTCTTCTTCTCTGTCTCCCTCCTCCCGACTCACCTGGCACCACTTCAGGTGGCCCAGTAGCATTATCCAAAAGTACTCCTAGGTGTGGTGGAAGGCCAGTTTAGTAGGGCTCCAATGCTCCTGGCAGCACCCTCTTGTGGCACCCACAGAACCCAGCAGGGCTGTGCCCATCTCCAACTCCCTGTAGCCCTTTGGGCATCCAAGAAACTGCTGGAACCCAGGGGGGCTTGCCATCTAGCACTCTGGAGGAGTTAGTGCCCTGTACATGTCCACTCTGCCAGTTCTTCCATTAAGGAGGCATCCTGGCCGGGAAAGGGCCCTGGCCGTCTGTCGCAGGGTTTACATTGTCACAAAGCTATCCTCATCTAAGCAATGCGCAGAAGTGATTCAAAAGGCAAATCAAATGTCAGGTTAAATGATGAAAACTGTTGGAATATAAACTGAGGGACGTTATAGTCAGACTATAAAATGTACTAGTAAGGCCGCATCTGGAGTACTGTGTGCAGTTCTGGTCTCCAAACTATAAAGACACAGCAGTGAAGATTAAGGGGAAGCACATTTAGAGCTGAAGCCAGAAAGCACTTCTTTACACAAAGAGTTGCTGCAATCTGGAATAAACTACCAAGACATCGAGTTGAAGCAGAAACCTTGACAACCTTTAAGACGTATCTGGATGAAACATGTCTGAGAATGTTATCTACATTTAGTCTCATAACTCCAGGCGACTGAGTCTTCACACTGTCTTTGTGCAGCCTGTATCTTCTCCAGTTTTTGGATAAGATTTTTCTTTGGTTACTCTGGACTACTACTCCAATGAGCCAAAGCTGTTTGCATGTTGAGTTAATCTGGCACTGTAAAGTGGCCATGTGTGCTGCATAAGGGAGTGTGTGTAAATGTACCAATCGAAGGACCCTAAATTGGATTAACATGACATTCTCAAGCCCCCTTAACCCCGTCAGGCTCATCTGGGGGTCTATCATGGGGGCAAAGGGCACAGAGAAGGAAACAGATGGGGTGCAATTCCATCCCAGGGCCAATTCATACTAACACAGGGCCAATATGGAATTGCCAGTTAACCTACAATATGTTGCACGTGTTTAGGCTTATGGAAAGAAAACAGAGGTACACAGGCAAACGCTGCACTCAGAAAAGGAGAGAATGTGCCAACTTGATTCGGACATTTGAGGACAGAATCTGAACCCAGGACACTGAATCAGCGAGGTGGCAAAATTACACACAGCCCAGAACTGCAAATGAATGGATGGTTTGGTTATTTACTTATATATGTGTACTTATTCCTCCTGAACTCAGTCTGCGGACATCAGACTGGACTATAAATTTGTGCTTAGGCCATATATATAACATCTGTTATGTTGTTTTCTGATGTCTACCTAATTTTACTACATTAATACAAACCAGTTTAAAAGTTTGTCTTTAACAGATTAAATGTGAATTTACACATCTTTTCACAATAAAAAAGAAAACAAGTACTGGAGTCACTCTTGATAGTAATTATTGTTAGACTGACAGCACAACTGAGACAGCAGTTTGCTATGAGGCGGCCCCCGGAAGCTGACTGGGGTTGGTCACCATTGCCAATCAAACCCCATCAAGGTCGTCATTCTGTGTCAGACCACCTGTGTGTGCTGCTCTGCCAGTTTAAAGGAGATTCAAGTTTAACTGCAGCTCTTATGGAATTCCCTTATGACCCACACCACCTCGACAGTATTACAGGCTGTCCTCCATTTCTCTTATTTGTCAGCATTGCATAGCATCCAAATGCTAAATCATTGCACTGCACACTCTTACATCACTTAGTCTTTTAGTGTATCAGACGCTGATATTTATAAAACCACTAATATGTAAAGTACTGTGAAAAGTAGCTTCAGCTAAATAAATAAATTATTAAATGTTAATTGTTCCTAAAAGCATACGGCTTTGCTGCGTTAGCCACCCAATTCATTTTCTGCTCACACAGGACTTTGCATTTAATCTCACGACCTCTCTTCTCAAGTTCATTTAGTGTACACTCTATTTTCAGGGCTTTTGATTTTGGCCTTTCTGGGTGGCCCACTGCCAAAGTACCTTCAACATCTTCAACTTAATCTCACCAACCTCTGCAACCTTAGCACTATGGAGTAAAGTGACAGCAGCTGCAACCTCAGCCATGCCTAGTGTTACTCAAAATTCTTTAAGGAGAAGCACTTAACATAAAGTGCCAGAGTTGCTGAATGCTCAAGAAAATTGCTACACACGATCATTTCTGACTAAGCAAAAACGTACCCCATGTCAGTGTGCTCAATCAAAGAGTACTGGCAGGAGAAAATGAGATATTTAGAACTACTTCAAAACTACTTTGTTCTAAAACCAAAATCAAATCTAACCAGTAATTTGAGTGGAAATCCCAAAGGACATTCCACTACAGCAATCAAATAAGTGTCTAAGAAGAAAATAACTAAACAAGATGCTTACATTCATTTTGCTACACATCTACTATATTGCCCAAAGTATTGGCATGTCTGCCTTTACACACACATGAACTTCTTTAATATATATATATATATGTGTGTGTGTGTGTGTATTTATACTATATACAAAACTTAAATCAAAGCCAAAGCTTTGTGGGTGAATGTGATCCTAGCTGCTTAGCATCACACACACTTCAGCCTCTTCCATCATATCCAACAAAATGCAACTGAAAGCAAAACCTGGTTTTGACAATATGAAGATTCACCATCCTGCAAAAGCCCCCCTTTTAAAACTGCAAACATATTTTGGAGAACATAATGCAGTGTTCAAGTAAGTGTATGAAAAGCACCTAAAGTCTTCCTCTGTCATGCTCTGGCCCTCTGTACATGTTGCTGACTTCTGACTAGTAACTTCCAGAAACTTCTTATCTCATTTACATATTTGGCTGATGCCTTTATCAAGGAGAACTTACAACATCTGAGATATCTGAGATACAGATGGTTGCATGTCCTTTGTTTTTTTTCCCCAGTTGGATACAGGAGAGTGAAGTGGCTTGCTCATGGTCAGAGTGTTAGTAGCAGGAATTAAACCCACCACACCTCAGAGTTTGAAGCCTGAAGTTTTAACCGTTATGCCACACTGCCTGTATCCATGCTGCTATCTATTGTCCACCATATAAGGTGTTCACCTGTACCATTCATCAATTATTAAACCTTATAGTTTATAGTGGTAGAAACCTCTCCTGGCAACAATAGGCACAAGGGAGGACGTATGCCCAGTAGGATTGCCTGTTCATTGCAACACACACACTCCCACCGGGTATACTAATGCATAATATTTGGCAAGCCCGTATTAACATCTGCAGATGCAGTAGCTTAGTGCAGCACTAAATCCACTTAAATATCCGCATACATTAAGATATTACAGAGGTATTGAGAAAATGTTATCTACAAAAACATTTATGGTAGAACACCATGATCAGAGTGTATGGGTTATTTTTTGTCTTCCTGTGGAGGTTATGAGAAGCCAGTGGGTGTGCTGAGCCTGGCAAGCAGCTTATTTTAACTGAAGATCTTACCACACAAGCACTCCTGCCAGGATGTAACCCCACATATTGCGAAAGTGCCAACCCAGGAGGAAGTCAATTCATTTCACAGCATGGGTTTACCTGACTAGATGGCACTCAAAGCAGTTATGTGTGCAAGGAAAAGAGACCATGTAATCTATAAAAGCCGCATGGCATGAACGTTTTACTTCCACCACTAACAAGATGTTTGCTTGTAGTTAATCACGCAGCCTTATTTTCAAAGAAGTATAAGACAAATGAAGAGTACATTTTGCAATATTTATTCTGAACATTTTTACTTGAACTTTGCAAATAATAGGAAGACAAAACATTTTTTTTTAAACTAAGATCAAAGGACTGACTTTTGGGCATTTTCTCTTCAGTTATTGGCAGCAAATGGTGCTGGGACTAACAATAATGCATTGACAGTAATTGGGTATATTCATTTTTATATATGGTATCTGTTTATTAATGAATTGTGTCCAGGATTGCAGGGTAAAGGAATCCCCTTTTAAATAAAATAGGTAAAACTAATGGGGGACAAAAATTTAATCTCGGATTCTTTATATAAAAGGGGAGACTTCATTTTTGTTTTGTAGTAGAAAGGATAGTAATATTATATTATGCCAGTTCAGAAGCCATGTCTGCTTTCTTCCATAATAGTAAACATCTATTCTGGCATGGTATTCAAAGGGCTACCGAGTCCTACCATTGAGCCCAAAACACGCACACTCTTTGTTTTATTTGGGGGGGGGTGTCATTGAAAACAGGTACAGTTGGGGTAATGGTCTGTATTAATTAAAACATTAGTAAACTTGTGACAAGAACAGGAACTGGCCATTCGGCCCAACAAGCTCCCTCTAGGTATTCATCTAGATCAGGGGTGAAAAACGTCAGTCCTGGAGGGCTTCAGTGGTGGCACGTTTTTGCTCCAACCCAATTACTTAATGAGCAATTATTGGTCATAAAGGACTTATTGCTCAAGACACAGTCATTTTAGTTGTGTCACTCATTAAGGTTTTGAACTCATGAATGCTTAATTAAGTTTTAAAATGCTGCATTCACTTGTTTTAATTGTTCCTTATTAGCAATAAGATGCAACTAACGAAGGAACCAGCAGTTCTCCATCTAACTTGTTTTCATTTACGTTTGATTTGTCGTGCAGTTTGGTTTAATCAAGTACTCAGAAGGAAACTGGAGAGAATGTGAAGAAATGAAAATTACCCTTCCACTTTAGACTTCAAATCATTTGTGTGATATCGTTAGAAAGAAAAAAATGAAACAATTTAAGAATATCCTGATATTGCAGAGTTAAAACACTAACAAGCCACAAAATAAAATAAGACCTAAGCAACCTGTTGGGAACAGAAACCTACAGCCAATGTGACCTCCCAGGATCCTGATCTAGATTGTCCAAAATTTCATCAGGTCAAGATCTGTAGGCCCCTAAAGTCCTACTCTCTGCCACACTTCTTGGTAATTTATTTCAAGTGTCTACAGTTTTTAGCATGAAGAAAGACTTCCTAACATTTGTGCAAAATTTGCGTTTCATAATTTTCTAATCATGTCCCTATGTTCTTCTTGAAAAATTGATTTTAAAGTAACAGCTGGGATCCACTTTGCTACCTTCCAGTCCTGGAATTAGCCTAGTCACTCGACTCTGGACTTTCTTTAGTGCTGCGGTGTCTTTTTTGAAATATGGAGACCCTGACTGTACACAATACTCCAGTTTAGTATCCCCTGCCACATTAGTCAGTTTATTGATTATATTCTTATCAGAATCCCATAAGAATATGAAAAGCAGCAACACTAATCCCTGAGGGACACCACTTTTAACATCACCCAGTTCTGAGAACATTCCCCTCACCATAACCCTTTGCTTCCTGAGTCTGAGCCAATTTTGCTCCCACCTACAGACCATGCCCTGAATTCCCTCTTATTTTAAATGCTACTTTATCAAATGCCTTCTAAAATCAAGACAAATAATATTATGTGCATTTCTCTGATGATATTCTTTTGTTGCTTTGTCATAAAATTCCATACTAAGTATTCTACTTTTATCTGTTGTTGGTATCTTATTAGGCAATGTGACTTATATCTTACTGTGTCAACATGACAAAAATGTGAACTTCAGAGTTGCATACACTCTCTGTTGGCTTACCTGTGTTCAGCTTGTCTGCACTGTGAATTCCAAAGGCTTTAGTAAAATTTCATTGCTTTTAAAATGCAACATGAAAATACACAACTTCTCTTTTGCTGTCGCTATGTGGAGGAAATGAAAGAAATCTGTCTGGTTGACTGATATGTGATGTTAGTGTACTACAGCACAAGAACTGTTAATTAAACCTAAACCTTTTTGTGTATTTTGTTATTGTTACTTTCTAATATTTTGATTGTAAGTGTTCTTTGCCTTCTTTCTGTATATAGCTCTACAAAGTGATAAATTACATTTTCAGGGAGCAGGTCGATGAGCAGACAGACCACAGCCAACAGAAGAGTTGAATGCTCCTTCTTTTTTGTGACTCTTTTCCATTAATGAAACTGTTAATTAGGAGTGAAGCCATTTTTGGTTGCTCAGTAAAGGACACGTTTAATTCCCTGACATATTGGATACCCTGCAGAACAATCAACAATACCAGGAACTCATGTCAAAATTCAGTTTAGTCAGAAATATTCAGTGTCGCACATAACAGGAAAAATCTGCTAAATCAAATTTGATTCAGGCGCAGTCTACTGGGTTGGTGATTTCATTTGTCAGTTCAAAATTGTGAAATAACAAACTTGAATTTATTTAGACTAGTAATATGAAGGCAAAACTGTGGATGTGTCATTGCAAGATGTGATAGAAGTGAAAATACCAGGAGGTGGACTGAGATTTTATTTTAATTACCTAGTGTATACAGAATTTATATCTATATTGTAGCATACACAGTGTGGGTACCACAGTGACTACAGCTGCTCTGACCTACATTATGTTCAAATCCCAGTTCAGCTGCTGCCTGTCTGGTTTAAATGTCATATCCCATTTGTCCTGCTGTGAGTGTATGTGGCAGAAGACTTCCATCATGTCCAGGGTCAGTTCCTGCCTTGTGCTCAGTGCTGCCAAGACAGGCACTAGACCCCATGGCCATGACTTAGATTTCATCTGTTTGTAAAAAATGATGGTGGGAGGTTCAGTAGACGATGACAATGCAGGAACAACAGCAAAAGACTAACAGAAAGGGCCTGCTTTGATTACGCCCAACATAGCATCAGTTTGTATCAGAGCCCCTTTACCACTTACCAACACCAGAAAACACTGAAATTAAACCTTAAGTATAAAATCTGGATGTGCTACAGTTTTCTTGTAATATTGGTCTTGGGAAAAATGGAAGACTCGTGTAGCATACGTGTTTTTGATGTAAAGTGAAGTGCCAGAGATAGAAAATGATATTTTGGGGACAAAATGGTTATCCATACATGAAATTTACAAGCCCTCTTAATCCATTACACGGTTACAGAGAGGCAGAGATTATGCTGGCATCAAAAAATGTAAGAATGGAGCCCACCAATGCATCACAGTGTGACAAGATTAGTACGCAGTAATAAATCAATCTGTTAATAAAATCTCGCAACAATTTAAATTCAAAGGTAAACTCAGACCCATAGATACATGCTATGCAGTTAGTTGTTAGAGGCCAAAATAAACCTGCTTTAGGTTAAGGAGAAAAAAAGATCCTAAACCCTGAAAGAAAATAATACACGTACATGAAGTGATGATCCGCCCTCCAAATACTGTATGACTGGAGATCCCAGCTCGCGCCGATAACATATACAGTACAGCAATAATGTTCACAGTATTCATGCTAGTCCTGCAGATCTACAGCCTAAATTCCAAGTATTACGCTTTTCTTGCCCAGCAGGGATGTGCAGTAGTTCATTCACTTACTGCTTTTTATACATTAAACTGCCATTGGCACTGCAGATGTTTTTCAAGCCATAATGAAGCCCAGAATGTTTTTCTGTAAACAACCACAGGGAGAATTGTAAAGTAAGCCTAATTCAGAATTCTCCACTCAGGGCCTGAGTTAGGCCAGATGATGTGTTTCAAGTATTTGTAGCTTGTCTTTGAGATTCTCTTTTCACCTGGAGGATGCTCCCTTCGGATTGTGTTGTTGCTTCAAGCCCTGACGATGGGCTTTTTTGTGCTTTTAAAAGCAGGTTAGATGTCTCCTCATGTTTGAATGCTTTAAGTCAAAACTTAAGCACTTAGTCAAAAGTACTATGTGGTACAGTAAAAGAAGAATTTCTCTGCTGGTTTCTTACGACAGTCCAACTGTGGTGTGGCAATGCAAACGTTTTCTGCTAATAATGCTGCAGATGAAAATCCTGTGTAAACCTAAAACTGTTACTGAACGAGCAGTCCATGAATGTCCTGTATCAGTTTACAGTGTTATCAACTTTTGTGGAGTTCTATTTACTGAGTACAGGTGCAGATAACTTATACAAATTTACACCTACAATGCACTAAACCGTAAATTATTAAATAATATAACTTACTATATATACTGAATTAAAACACACATACATCAATTTGTTAAATGCACAGTAAAATAGAGGTAGTCTCAATGAAAAACAAATTCTGAAAACAGAAAGTCATTACCATTAAAACTGCAATGAGTAAAATACCTGTCAAAAATGACAAGTAAAAACAAAATAAAGGAAGGGTACTTTCTATGGTTCTTCAACTTAAATAACTTTATTAACTGTTTTGAATTTCTTGCAAAGAAAAATCTTGCCTGAAGAAGGGGCCTGAGTTGCCTCGAAAGCTTGCATATTGTAATCTTTCTAGTTAGCCAATAAAAGGTGTCATTTTGCTTGGCTTTTCTTTGCAAAGATAACTACTTCTTAGAGTTTTGAATTTGGAAAACAGTGCTCAGTCGTTTTGTTTGGCGTTTCATTTGTTTTTGTGCCTGCCTTGAAGTTTTGATTACAGCAGGGGTCCTCCTTTTAGGACCTGGTGGGTCATGGTGGCTGCCAGTTTTTGTTCCAATTCAGTTTCTTCATCAGAAGCCAGTTATTGCTGCTGACGCACTTATTGCTCAAGTAAGAGTCTCCTGCTTTCATTTTAGGTAACTTGCTTGTTAGGATTTCCAAATCATGATTGCTTCTTTTAGTCTCAAACTGCTTAATTTACACTTTTTAATTTGTTCTTGTATTCACAAAAAGATGCAAATGACAAATGAAGCAGTTCACCATACATCCTACTCTCTTTTGTATACCTGCGTGGGTTCATCATGAAGAATCTACTTAAATGAAATACTTGGAAAGATATGCAAGAGAAGAAGTGAACGATGGAGAACTACTCTAAGAATGACCTGACATGGTAGAATGAAAGGCATATACAGGTAATTAAATAAGAAGTTCTGTTATCAACAAATGGTCTCCAATGTAGAAACTCGGTTGGAACATTGAAATTTGCAACCACTGCAGCCCTTCAAGAGAACACTTGAGGACCCCTAGACCACATAATCCATGCCTGCTCACAAGCTGAAGCTGAAGGGTGAGGTGCTGGTAAGAAAAGTGGTTCAGTGCTGGATTAAAGTTGCAGGACTTTTTCAAGAAAACTTGGACATGTAGAGAGACCCCACACCAAGCGTCTCATTTATAAAACTTTGTGTGGATTTGAGCATGAAAATATGTGTATGCCAAAACAGAAAAAGAAGTGATCTATAAAACCTGGCGTACACACATTTCTACTTTATAAATTACAAAGTGCCTATATGAACGTGCCTCAAACCCCGCTTGGTTGCCACCCTGAAACAACCATATATGGATCATGCTAATCAACTCCATACATTAGCAAACAGGACGCTGTAGATGTTCTTTGGCTGATAGAACAGCCTCCCACATGACATATCCAGCCACCACCAACTGCATTTGTGCTGTTCTATGGGGCCCTCGATGAAGCACCTCTCTTCTGGGCTCTGGGGTCAGATAAAGGCACAAGGCACCAGTGTCTGAGTGGGTACCACTATCACCTGGCACATGTAATGGCATGATTGCTGCTACAATAAATAAGTAATGGCTGCCCTTATTGCAAGATGAGTGCTGTCAATTGCCCTGAATACATTTAGAAATCCAAATAATACTGCATATTTCCTTTTCACCCTGATATGTACAACCAAACCATACGGAAACTGAATGTAGCACCTTGTTAGTCGTTTATGGCTTTCAGCATACCGGAAATGATGGAACTAAGGCTTGGCTGAGATATTCCTATCTTGGCTGCCATTTCCTTTGGTAAGTGCCTGGTGCCAGAAAGTCCTTCGCTGTTAAAACCTGGATATGAATATGTAGAGCTCAATTTTGGGCTGTCTGTCTTTCAAATGCCTGGCCCAATTCAGCACATAGTTCAGTCTAGATTAGCAGATAAGCCAGTCATCATAATGAGCAAAAAATAAAAATCACACCAGGTCCTAAAAGCTCGTTCTCCTCATAAAATGGCCAATTGTATAGTCTTCACGAAGTGACAAACAAGCCATGCTATGTCAGACCATTAATGGCTTTCTGTATGTATGGACTGAATTACGTTCGTGCCTTTGGATTCGAATCCTTATAAGTGACAAATGGAAGCTGATATAAACTGACAAAAAACAAAAAAGTTCTTCAGTGTAAATACATATAGCATTGGGCCTCTTAAAAGGAAACTAGAATAGAGAATGTACATCATTTTCATCACGTTTGAGGTTTAATATGTTTGTCATGTCAACACACATTATAATAATGGATCTGTGATATGAATTATTATGTGTGAGAATTGTCATTACCTGGTTTGGCTGCATTTCCCTACTTGAATTAAGGGTGTTGATATTTCAATTTTCTCCTAAATGTCAGATGTGCCAAGGTTGCCATAATATACACAAGCTTTCCCTGTCAAGTTTTCGTTATAAATCCCAATGTTCTAATGAACTGCAACTCCAATGAAATCCCAGGATCGGCAATAAAAGGACTTCTTATAAAGTATTTCTGTTATGCTACTCAATCTGAGTTTGTAGCTAAATTTGACTTTGATGTAATATGGCTAAATACTGTCACCATGCAAGTGCTGGCAGCGTGCTTGACATATTTGTCTGATTCTGTACAGGCCAGTGATTTACTACTGTTTATGACTGCTCTAAGTATACCCACTTGGGATGCATAAACGAGTCGTATCTCAAAACTCAAGTGCTACATCTTCCCAGATGAATAATTTGAAAAAAGACTGTGCTATCTAACTGGATGACATTGCTAGCATTTACCAGCGTTAATAATTGTAACATATTACATACTGTATACTGCAGTGAGGCAAAAACAGTTGCCTCCAGAAGTGACTGTGTTCTAATGCAGGAAAACCAGTGGAATGAAAGATTGACATTTCAAGAAGAAAACTAACGTGAAACCGCGTCATTAGAATGATTTGTTTGTCCAGAAAGGGTTCAGCACAGGGAGGGTCATTAGTATCCCAGTGATATCAGCTTCAAGGTCTCTGGGAATTATTGAGAGTGAGATGAGAAACCAGGAGATGGAAATGTGCACAATAAATTGTGTGAAAAGGAATGAGCAACAAAGCCAAACTGCAGAGTAAAAATCATAAGTTGAAGTTCAAAAGAAAAGACTGAAAATCTGTAACAGGAGCCTACCTGAATTGAAACTAATTAGATTCTTTAAGATTCACAGATTTATCCACGGAGAGATGGTGAATGCTATGAATGCCACCATATTCATTGTGTAAGAGCGCAACCTCCAGTGACATCACAAGACACTACTTGGAACGTAATGTAAGTAAAGAAATGAAATGATAACAAAAATACAAGCTTTCAATTCAAGAAGAAATAAAAAAAAAACTAACAATAAAATTAAAATCCTTAAATAAAAAACTAAGTAAAAATGGGACATGTAAAATGCAAATAAATACTACACCCAGAATGTTGGAGACTTGCTCATATGAAGTGTAGTCTAACAGCATACAGTAATCCCTCCTCCATCGCGGGGGTTGCGTTCCAGAGCCACCCGCGAAATAAGAAAATCCGCGAAGTAGAAACCATATGTTTATATGGTTATTTTTTATATTGTCATGCTCTGGGTCACAGATTTGCGCAGAAACACAGGAGGTTGTAGAGAGACAGGAACGTTATTCAAACACTGCAAACAAACATTTGTCTCTTTTTCAAAAGTTTAAACTGTGCTCCATGACAAGACAGAGATGACAGTTCCGTGCTCACAATTAAAAGAATGCAAACATATCTTCCTCTTCAAAGGAAGTGCGCGTCAGGAGCACAGAATGTCAGAAAGACAGAGGAAAGCAAACAAATCAATAGGGCTGTTTGGCTTTTAAGTATGCGAAGCACCGCGGCACAAAGCTGTTGAAGGCGGCAGCTCACACCCCCCTCCGTCAGGAGCAGACAAGACAGAGAGAGAGAGAGATAGAGAGAGACAGAGAAAAACAAACAAGCAAAAATCAATACGTGCCCTTCGAGCTTTTAAGTATGCGAAGCACCGTGCAGCATGTCGCTTCAGGAAGCAGCTGCACAGAAGGTAGCAACGTGAAGATAATCTTTCAGCATTTTTTAGATGAGCGTTCGCCATCGTCTAAGTGTGCGAACAGCCCCCCTGCTCAATCCCCTACGTCAGGATCAGAGAAAGTCAGCGCAAGAGAGAGAGAGAAAAGTAAGTTGGGTTTCTTCTCAGCCATCTGCCAATAGCATCCCTTGTATGAAATCACTGGGCAAACCAACTGAGGAAGCATGTACCAGAAATTAAAAGACCCACTGTCCGCAGAAATCTGCGAACCAGCAAAAAATCCGCGATATATATTTAAATATGCTTACATATAAAATCCGCGATAGAGTGAAGCCGCAAAAGGCGAAGCGCGATATAGCGAGGGATCACTGTAATTGCAGACATCATGAAGCTATGACAAGGTAAAGACATCCGAGATCTTAGCGAAAAGTGAAGCTGCGTACAAGGTGCGGGTTAACAGGGAGTGGAGATTAATGGAGGAGACTGCTGAAGAGGGTCAGTCATGCACAGAGTTTGGCCTCATGTCACATTTGCAGTGCCTTTGTGAGCTGTACTGTATTTTCTCTCTGTCCATCCCTGTTTTTGAGGGCGCACATTCTAAAAAACTGAATCCATCTGTTTTGGATTTTTAATTTTTACCTTCTGTGGCTTGTGAACTATGAATGGCACAGGCTTTATAACTTGGAAAATGTAAACTACATTGTGACATCTAATCAATGACGTATTCCCCACCTGCGTTACATTAAGTGTAGCCGAGCCTACTGGGAAAAGCTAAGGAATGGAATCTGTCTGCGCATATCATAAGTCCCTAAGAAGTTATCCTCTCTGTTTTTGCACCAAACTAATAAATTCAGAATTCCTTCAAAGAGGAATTTAAAATATGAGAGTAAAAAAGTTAAAACACATGTTTAAAATAAAGAAAAGACCAAAAGTGAACGAGAATGACTCTGGCAGTAACAACGGAACATTTTGTACATGAACAGTGGAGAGTGGCTGCTGTTGACCCCATTTTCTTGCCCATGTCAAACAACGACTGATCACACTGATTGTGCTGAATTATCCAACAATTCACAGGGAAATTATCTGTGAAATTTTCAGTAGTGTGGCTATTCCTTGCTGGGAAACTGCTGTAAATTCTGCCAGTATTGGGTGTCTTAAACTAGCTGTCAGGTCTCAGGAGGAGAGAAAAGTAACGTGGTCAGACGGCTGAAACGAATAAATACATCAGAAGGCCTGACAGCCTGATAAATGCGCAGAGAGGAGGTTGCTGGGCGACGTCAGGGACTCACAGAACCAAAGTGTCAAAGCCTATCAGCGATATGGCAGCAGCCTGAAATGCTTTATAATGGGAAAGTGAAGGAATCTCTGGAATTTCTTACACTATTAGGATAAGGGGGCTTCACACAAGGATTATGCAGAAGCCTGACTGTGTCTGAGTACACAGTACAATATATGATACGATTTCTCTCTGCCAACATGAAAGAAGACAGAAAACTGAAATACACATAAACAACACATCACTAAGAAGTTAAAAGATGTGAAAAATATTTTTTCTGTATGATTCAGCTTTATTAAGTTTATTAAATTCACTTAATGAAATCTTGTTTCACTTTGTGAATTTCCCCTTGGGATTAATAAAGTATGTATGTATGTATGTATGTATGTATGTATGTATGTATGTATGTATGTATCTATCTATCTATCTATCTATCTATCTATCTATCTATCTATCTATCTATCTATCTATCTATCTATCTATCTATCTATCTATCTATCTATCTATCTACACGGTCACACTAGGGCTGGACCATAGTAGAACATCTTCACATGTGCTCGCCTGCTGTACAACAGTACAGAGTCACCAAACTAAGGAGTGTGGAGACGCCAGAGTCTGTGCAAACTCCAGACAGACACTCTGGTCTGAGGCAGCATCAGCACTAAGAACTACATAAATGTGCTACTCAGCAGGATACCTCCAGCCAACAACAAACTAATACAGTTAAAACTAACAAACCGTATAACAGGAAGAGAGCTGAAAATAAGGAATAATTAAGGAAAAAAGGAACAAACAAAAGTAACTTGAGAGAAAAGACCTACAGTGAGCAGCCAAGCTGTCCTCAAACCCTGACAGCGCTAAAGAAATAATAAGCTGCACTCAGGCCATTGCCGAGTTACTGAAACTTGGTCAAAATTAAACAAACTCTCTTTAAATAAAGGCCGAGCACAGAATGAAAAGCCAAAACAGATTCAGGCATTTCTGGTCTGGAATACGTGGTTTGCTGGCTGTAGTATACAAGTCTAAAATTAAAATGAAATTTACATTTGCTGTTTTATCTAATCTTGATGCTAACAACTGTTTCTTGGAACTCAATAAGGCAAACAAAATACTTTTAAAAAACTGAGCTCTCCAGGGTAAGAAGCTGTTGTGACCAATACTGTTTGGCAAGGACTGGGCAGCTAGAACAGATTTTGTACAGCTTGAGTAAGGTGACATGATGCGCGCACAGAAAGTGAAGTCATGTTTTAGAGACCACAATTATATAGGGCATATTATAGCAGCTAATTCTAGAAACATGGATGGGATGCCAGTCTCTCACATGGCACACTCGGCTAAACCTAGGCAAGTGACAGGTGATAGCTTTCAAACACTACATGGCAGCAACTGTCAACTTCATGAGTGGGATACTCTGTTAAGTCTAAGTTTGTGCCTTTGTGACTCTGCTTTTCAAGTTACAACCAGAAACTGTCCAAGTGACTTTGGGTGCAAGGCAGGAACCAGCACTTAAGGGGGATGCCACTCTAAGGGAAAGCCCAATCATGTACACAGACACACACACACACTCTCACTTGGCCTATTAAGAGCCACAAATCAGTCTAAAACGCATCGCCATATGCCACCATTATCCAGGCACATAGCCATTTTAAGTGATACATCTGCCCATCTCTCCAGTTTCTAACGTTTAGGAGTGTCTGTCAGTCTATCATTTTGCGCTGCCACCAGCACCTGATCGATGCTCAAATGAAGCTGTCTATGAGACCCACTGCATCAGATCCTCTGGGATGAAGCCTGGAAATAATGAGGATTAACTTAAGTACAGTTATGTTATGTAGGATGCCCAGAGAGAGACGGGCGTTTTCTTTTTTTTTTGGCAGATTTTGTTTTTTTTCTCTAGCTTAGCTGGAGTTTTTTATTTTTCTGTCTTCCTGGCCATCTGACCTTATCATAGTACCTATCTTTAGGGACTTAGAAAATGATATTGTATATAAATATGCTAATTTTCTACTAATTACTGTATATATCTATGTTAAGTAAAACTGTACTGATCTACTGTATTTTTGTTACTTATTCATTATTACTACGTAATTTAACTTTTTTTCTTTGTTGTAACTATTTCTCTGACATCTTGTAAAACACTTTGAACTGCATTCTGTGCATTAAAATGTGCTATAGAAATAAGTGCAGTTATCAACTTTAAAGTGGGCAGCACAGTTGTTAACACTGCTGCCTCACAGTTCTAACATCCTGGGTCTGGAGACTTCCCATGAGGACCTTTCACAATTTAGATTAACTGGTGACTCTAAACAAACCAAGAGTGAGTGTCAATGTCTATACGTGATGAACTGGTGCCAAATCGAGGATTGGTTCCTGCCTTGCCAGGATAGGCATAGGACCCCTGTGACCATGAATTGGGTAAACGTGTTAGAAAATGGATGGACAAAATTAACCTGAAGTGTTTTTTGACTGCAGTACCTGGAGAAAAAACATAAACTGACGTGGAACAACATTCAAACTCATCACAGAGGGTGACAAGGATGAATTAGTAATCTGGATCTGTGGGGCAGCAGCACTAAACACTGTGCCTCCAAAACACTTATTTGAAATTATACTGACAATAAAAATAATACATGTACTGTATTTTACATATTGGTAACATCAATACAAAAACTTAGCAAGCCAATTTAGATTAAAGAAAGCAATGTGTTCAATGTAAACAGGCCCGGATTGTTGATTTTCCTACTTTTGTTGATCTATCCCACATTTAACCTCACCTGAATCCACAGTCTTCAATTTCCTTTTCATTATGCACTTGACTCTGCAATAATTAAGTCCTGGTAGCTTTTTACTGCCATTTCTGGACCTGGGGTATCTTTAGCGCACAGGCAAAATGATCCTTTGAATTTTTTTGTTTTAATTTACTGGAGAACTGTTTTTACTTTCATGCAAAGAGATAAGCAGAATTTACTAAACATGCTGAGGGTGCAGGAAGGCAGACTATGGTGCCAAGCATTGCTCAACACACGCTTTGAAAGATGTTGGCATTTATAACATAAAAAGGGGGAAACATTAAGGAAACGTAATATAATTTCAGACTTGAAAGTCAGCTGGGAAAACCCTTGATCCCAAGTTCACTTATGAGCCATCCTACCACACTGGTTGTGAGCAGCCCTCGCATTCATAAAAGTCTCTGGTCATGTCCCCTCGGGCAAGTGGTTTTTAACAGCATTTGCTATTTTTCAATCAGTACAGGAAGACAAATTTAACACTGAATACATCATGCTGAATTCACACTGCATTTTCCTCAGGCAAAATTCAATTCCGATCTGGCACATTTACACTTTGAAGCCTATTAACACTTCTTGTGTCTCCTTTCTTATGTCTCGTCTTTTTGCTTTATTATCTAGTTCTTTGATGAGCACGCTTGATGCTGTCAATAGGAAATGGCCCTTCATCTCTACAAAAAGGGAACTTAATTAGGTTACAAGGAGACGCATCACGGCTGTAGGAGTTTCCCTGCGGCGCTAGTAATTGCACAGCCAATGGATACTGTACAAAGCCCATTCACCAACAGGATTCCTTCTGTGTTGAGGTCCAATCAAACACAACAAATGAAAAAAATACTGGGAGAGAATGCTGCAATTGTTCAGTTTAATTCTGTTTTTTTCCAGGATCAGTATTGAAGACCAGCTCAGAGTCTTACACACATGCAACAGAAAAGTACACAACCATACATTTGCATGGACTATGCTCATGTGCTCATATGCTTATGACGTTCCAAACCAAAACATTAGACCCTGCAACGAGACCAGGGGTTTCAAAATCCATCTTAGTGTCCCCTTCTGGCTGGCACACTCCATTCCAATGAAATATCTGGTAGTTGAGTCATGGCAACTGGACTTCTTTCTTTCTTTCTTTCTTTCTTTCTTTCTTTCTTTCTTTTCTTTCTTTCTTTCTTTCTTTCTTTCTTTCTTTTCTTTCTTTCTTTCTTTCTTTCTTTCTTTTCTTTCTTTCTTTCTTTCTTTCTTTCTTTCTTTCTTTTCTTTCTTTCTTTCTTTCTTCTTTCTTTCTTTCTTCTTCTTTCTTTCTTTCTTGTTTCACTACTCATCCAAGCAGCTTCATCAGTCTGACCTACCTAACAAGAAAGAAAGAAGTCCAGTTGCCATGACTCAACTACCAGATGATTTCACCTGGATGACTGAGAATCTTCACAGACATTCCAATCAAATGATTTAAACAAAGTCCAGATTCTGTATTTGAATCCAACTCAGATCCTTGAGGGCTGAAGGAGCTGCAGGTTTTCATTGGAGCCAAAACTGAGGCTAATGGGAAATGGATGCTTTAACACCTTATTTTACTTTATTTGCTTTTTTAAGATGAAGGATCCTTATTTGTTTCTTTTTCTTTAACCAGCTTCAAAACCACAATGAGATACTAAACAAACCAGGACTTGAGTTTGGTACCCCTGATGTAAATGACCTCTTGGCTTCACTGAGCATGGTGCAGTCTCCTGGTTTTATTAATACTGGATGTCTCTGCACCAAAAGCCTGGATTCAATTTTGCTTAATTTTCAAAAATCATTCCGAAACAGTATGTGTCTTAAACCAACATTAAATTAACGAGAGTTTGGACCTTTTAGGTCAGGTATTCACATAAGTTCACATTTCATTCTTAACTGATTTCTTATTCTTCATCTTTTAAACTGATTTTATATTAAAGACGTGAGTCCCATCTCTCCTTCATGCCATGTTGGACTACTCATTCTCTCACCCTGCCCACTCTGCTTTTGGCTTTCACAATATTGGCCTGTCACTTCTTTCTCTCATTGCCACTCTGACTCACTCCACCTCTGTCTCACTAATTATATTGTGCACTGCAGTTCATAGAGGAAACAACATGAAGTTAACAAAGCGATGTGAATTTGTGATAACGGTTCATTGTGTAGTTCCATTTACTCTCCGTTTTTTGATTCCTGCATGTGTTCATTAAACATAATTTATACTCTGCCAGTAATCCACATATTGTGAAATATAGACATCTGTATCATCATACAGACCAGCCGTCCTTCACTTTCCATGCTGCAACATGGAGATATTCTGATTCACTCTAAACAACAACTGCAAGATCACTCTACACTGCATTTGACAAAGCTTTGGTGTTGTCATGTCTGGTCTACTGCAGCACCCTGCTGACAGGAGTACCGGCCTGTGTTACCAAGCCATCGCAGATGATTCAAAATGCAGAGGGCCATCCAGTGTTCAACCAGCTGAGGCAGGCACAAGTTACTCCTCTTTTCAGATCACTGCACTGGCTCCCTGTTGCAGCAGACATTAAGTTCAAATCCTTGACGCCTGCCAACAGAGTAGTCAATGGGTCCACACCTCTATACATGGAATAACCCGTGAGGTCCCATACTCTATCTCAACCATTCAGGTCTGCTGATGAATGGTGTTGGGTGATGGCACCTCTGTGTGACAACAAATGTCAATCCAGACTCTTTTTAAATGCCACCTCCTTGCTGGTGGAATGAGCTGCCCACCTCCATGTGACATGTTGACTCCCTCAATGTGCTTAAGAAGCATTTGAAGACTCTCTTGTTTGGTGAAATTGTTTTTAAATGACTTGTATTTTGTTCTGAGCTTTTCTCTTGTGATCATCAATTTTGTAACCTTGTCTTGTAACACCTGTTCCCAAACTGTCCTACAGATTGTTGTTAACTTGATTATGCTAATCTCTTTTGTGAGTCACTTTGGACCAAAGCACCTTCTAAGTAAAAAAATAATGTAAATGTAAGTGTAAAATACAAGATAAAATTACCAAATGTTACAGGATTTATTACAGACCTGAAACTGCACATTCACACGCGATACCACAGTCACTCACACACAGGGCGGCGTACGGTTCACGATTAAGATGAGGCGCATATCTTTAGGATGTAGCAGGTAATCCAGTTTCTTTAAAAATGCTTGTATGAACACAAAGAGAACATGGCGATATCATACAAAGCATCAACAGGTCCCAACAGCTATGGCACTCAGCCACACCAGAGCTGTTGGGTTTTCTTTTACCAGACTGTGCCGTTGTTAAATTTATGGTAGCTTTACAATGATTAACAAATACCTGTGTTGTACATATCCTGCATGTGTCATCTGATACACCATAAAAGCAGGCTCTAATAGACTGTGAGAGTCTGAGGCTTATTTATTTCACTTAAAGTCTACTTTTTACATGGATAAAAGAGCTAAGCCAGAATGTCATTGAGATGTACATTAAAAAGAAACACAGGCAAACGACAGCGGGATCTAAAAATGCTCCACTCCCTTATACAACACAATTATAAAGCAGTGCTTAACTGAAAAAGTGACAGTGCTTCAACAGTCATTATTAAAATCAAGAGGCAATTCATGAAATCAAAAAATCTATTTAGAGTTATGTCCCCTGTGGTTGTGTGCAGACACTTGCCCTGAGGTGACCTACACTTGGTCCCTGCCCTTCACCCAGTTCCGCCTGGCCAAGCTCCTGCTGCTCACAAGTTAGGTAATGGACGCCAGATGAACCACTGCACAATAATATACTGTAGCTTTGATTCACGGTGTTTCTTGGGCTGTTTTCTTAATGGCCCAGAATATTTTCTTAAGGATAAAAGAAATAATGTGACTTAGTCCACTGCTGCTAAGAGCTTAGTGAAGAAATCATACAATTCTTGCCTCTCTTTATCTCAGGATGCCAGTCTGAGTTGTGTGTCATTCAGTTTTGTTTCACCTAATGGTTAATGCCAATATACAATTTTACACCACCCGATCTGTTCTTCCAGTACGACATACTCTAGGATGGTGTTTACTAAAGGAATGTGCTTTTTTGATTTATTGACTACAATTATCTATTTTTACATAATGATCAGTGATTACATACAAGTTGGGCCCTATGAAAGACTAATACCCGGACTAGTGCTGTTTTCTGCCCTGTGCCAAGTGCTACAGGGACAGGCTTCTGCTCCCCATGGGTCAAGTGGGGTTGAGAATGTATGATGCCTTCTGATTTAAGCTAATCTAGAGGAGCATGAGCCTTTCTGCTTACTAATTAATTAATTAATCCTACTGAAATGTACGAGTGCAAAAACCAGCAAGCTGCCAAGTTCACTCCTTTTATTTGGCTGACACATCTTCAAACCGACACATGCATAACTCAATTATTTCCAAATTTTTTCCAAGTGCCAGTCGAACAATTCAGCCAATAAGCTACGCCGCCTTTTTTATTTTTTTTTGTATTTTCTGTAAATTTGTGGAGATAAACTCACATCAGGTACTGGGAAGAAACAGCAGATGAAGAATTAAATAAAGAAAGTGTATGGTGCATAAGAAATAGCAGCAAAAGATACAGAAGGATGGCTTGAGAGCAATGCTCAGCAGAGCCAAAAGCAAAGGGCAACATAATCAGCCTTCTGTTTGTTTTATGTAACAGGCCAAAAGCGTTTCATTTTATTAATCACTCTTTAGTGCAGCAGATTACAACATGGATGTTGTTATTTACCTACAGCAATGCAAAAAGGATGAGAAGTGAAGCTACACCTCCTGGAAGTGTCCAGACATTGAGTGCTTGCACAAATCAGCACACCACTGTTGTGTTAGAGTTAGTTGTTTCTGTTTTTTGCTCACCTTAACAAATAATGGCTTCTCCTGCTC
Organism: Erpetoichthys calabaricus; assembly: GCF_900747795.2. NCBI lineage: Eukaryota > Metazoa > Chordata > Cladistia > Polypteriformes > Polypteridae > Erpetoichthys > Erpetoichthys calabaricus. The sequence continues at coordinate 23,376,707 of NC_041411.2, forward strand.
ATTTTTCAGGACTCCGAGTGGCTTTCCTTTGCTTTACAATTTGCTACGGTGGCACTCTGTCTGGAGAACTGTAACTGTTAAACTAAAATTAGCTTCAAACTTTCCATTTTTACTGCTACAACACAGGTGCATTTTCCTACTTTAAATTTCCAGGGCCAAAAACAATGTCATTCAGTTGTTTTCCTGCACAAAGACAGACAATCTTCATTTTGTATAGCACTGCCATCTTAAACTACTTGAAAAAGTGTAGCATATTTCAGCACAATCCTCCAGTTTTAAGCCTACATTTTTGATTTTGGATCCCAGGGAGCTAAAGCCTAATGTGGTTAGAACCAACCTTAGATGAGCGCTATATAAATGTAAAGAATTATTATTATTATTAGATGGCACCATAACCCATAATGGAACAATTTATAGCTACCAATTAACCTAACCTGCATGCCACTGGTGTGTGGAAGAACACTTGAGCATGATCAGAAAAACCCTCGCAGACACAAGAAGAACATGCAAACTCCACAGACAGGGAGCAGGCCAGAACAGATATCCAGACCCCAGGAGCCAGAGGGATGATCTGTATGCTCTCCTCATTTCCCTGAAGGTTTGTTTGCAACACTAATTATTTAATCCCACATCATAATTATCTGTCTGTTTGACAGGAGTAGACAGGTGTAAGTGTGCCCTTTGACGGATTGGCATCCCATCCAAAGCCAGCTTGGGGTGCTTACCTGGTGGTCTGAATGTATATCCTAATGGTGCAGTGCAGTGATGGGGACACTGCTGTAAAAATGGCGTTGTTCTTCTGATGAGACATAAAATCGACATCCTGACTCTCTGTCGTCATAAAAGACCCCGGGCATCCTTCGTTAAGAGTTGAGTGTATCCTGATGTCCACCCTGGCTAATCGTTGTAGCCCCATAGTCATCCCCTGTCTCTAACTGGCTAACTATTTCTTACCCCTTCACCACCTAATAGCTAATGTGTGGTGAGCACACTGGAGGCCAAATGGCTGCGTTCGCATCAGCCAGGTGGGTGCTACACATTAGTGGTGGTTCAAGTGGCTCCCCACTCTCTTTATAAAGCACTTTGGGTAGTGAGAAAAAGCATCACATAAATGTAAAGAATTATTGTTACTCCTCTAACTTATGCTGTTGCCATCATGAAAAGGGAAAATGTAAAAATTGATCAATGGTTTTTATATATTTTACTGAAAGCAGGCAGCAGGGTGGCAAAGTGGAATCAGCTGCTCGTGACCACAAACTGAATAAGCAGGTGAGAAGATGGATGAGTGACCTTCAAGAATATCATCATACTGCAGTATATCAGACAAAAGAAACTTATCAAAAAGAAAATTAGTAACAGGAACAATCAAAGTGTTATTAAACAAATGTAAAAAGGTACACAGTGCTCCTACTTAGAAAAACCAAATGTAAGTAGTCAATGCAAGGCTGACTGCAGATACACAAAAGTAGAAAACCCTTTGATATTGCTAATAATACAGATACCATGCTTCTCCCACAGGCACTCCACTTTCTGAATATATTTTTTCCACTATGGGCTGGTAAAGAGCTGGAGCCTTTCCCAGCAGTAACAACATTCTCCAGATGAAACAGCAGTCCATCACAGACATCTTTAAGAGTTTAGTAGTGCAGAATTGTACCTTTACTTCTGCACTGTGAGCCATGCGAGGTGAGAAGACGTCCTCAGGGTTACACAGTGGTGGGTGCTGAACCAGCATCTTTGGGCATACAGTCCAGTTCCTCATCTACTAGACCAGCTTTGCTGAGCAAGCCATGCACAACACACAGAATTCCTACAGCTATGATAACATCCAGACAAAAGAATTCACTCAAGCATAGATGTGAGGAGTGGATTATGTGAAACAGTCTTTTTATATTACTGCAAGTGATGAAGAATAAAAGAAAGAATGCGAGGTGTAATTGAGAAAGTTAATTTGCCTGATCTTTTTTATGCCAGCTACATAATTAAACACTGGAAATTTTGAGGAAAGATAACAATAAGCATCTGCCAGAAAATGAGATTCTTGTGTTAAACGGCTTGAAGTGAAGGAGTTTTCTGCCTGTGGGGCACAGTGGTGTTCACTGCAGTGAAGCAAATCTTGTGCTTCTTGTTTGGGTTTTCAGTTTAATAACAGGCTGGAACACCTACTCCCTGGTACCTCTGCCTTTTCTTCACAGCAATGAGTTTAAGATAAAAAAGACAAATAAATCTGGAGAAAAAAATGATGGGAGCTGGGTCCACCATTTCCATTGCTTGTGTGTGGGCCAACTAGTTCTGTTAGTACAATACGGTGTTAACTAGAAGGCTCATGTTTTTCTCTTATGTCAGAAACTAGAAAGTGAAATCCAGTTGGCATCCATTCCCACTTGTCCATTTTTTGAACACAATTTCCCAGCAGCATTACAAGTAAGACAAAAATCAACCCTGGATGGGATGTCATTTCATTTAAACACAGGCATGGCTAAGTTCAAGATTCAAGTTAGCCCATCAATCCATCAAAACAACGAGAATAGCAGTGACAGGATTTAAACTTGGGTGTCCAGAGATGTGAGGCAGCAGAATAAACCACTGGGCCACTCTCAGCAAGTTCTACTTGTATAACCATGTATTATTAACAAGAAACCGAAAGTTGGCCAAAGCAGATTCTAAAAACCAGGCTCCAGCAAAAGACAGCAGCACAAACCCTATTAAGATACTCATACATTTAGCTTTGGATTACTAAAATGCCTGTCCACTAACCAGTGACTGACTAATGTCCTACAGACATAGATCCCTTTCACTCCACCGCACTGATATGACCTGCTGTTTCAGGAAGCATAATAGTAAGTAGTGTGATTTCCAAACACAGTTAGCAAGAAGACAAAACAGAATGGGGGACCCCCTGTACAGTGCCATGCCCTGGCTCCTCCTCAGGTATTCCTGATATGGTCATTATTTACACGTTCTGTCTTCCAGTTTGACATGGATGACTTCAGTAGTGTACTCATTTTGTGAAAATAAAACTTGTTTACTCATAACTCCAGAGGAGGGTATTAACAAAATGGAAATATACAGTACACTTAACAATGATAATAATCAATAACAACTCTGTAGCCCCCCCCAAGTCCATTTTCATAGTCCTTAAACCTCTGCCTATTAAACAGGAGGTCTGTCCATGGCAACCCAATGCTCACCTCTTTACTCTCTCTAGACATCATCTGGCCTCTCTTCCTACTGCCAGTGCTTGCTCATATTCTTCTTTCAGCTATGCTCTCAATTACGTGGCTATAAAGCCCCTCCTGGAATACTTCTGGATCATCAAAGCAACAATTCTTTGTATGTGAATCAGGGCACCACCCTAATGCTCCCTCTAGTAGTCCTTGGCATTTAAAGGGCTAGAAATGAAAGGCAACCACTAGGATGTCATTCTGTATAAGGGACATCTCTAACCTGGGTGCTGTTCTCCATGGGGTATTTCTTCTGAACCTTATCTTCCAAGTTAATGTGGGGCTGCTGGCTCAATAGCAGCCAGGAGTTGTGGCTTGCGTTTCTCCCTGGTCCTTAGAGTAATGGAGTTCAAGACCATGAGTCACTGTATAATCTAAGTTGTCCCAGTATCAGGACAGTCTTGTTCCTCAGTTGTCCAACTTTCTATAAGTATCTCTACCTGGGCAACTATTTATGTCTGGGAGAAGTGTTGCACCCTGGTGGCATCTGTGCATTCCCATACACCCCCTGTTAAGCTGTGTGTCTATCACTCCTGCCCACAATTTTGTCCTCACTTCTAAACAAGGCTTTAATAACTGGCGCAGACTACCAAAGTTAAAAATGCGAGAGATCCATCACATCTAAACCTAAACATACATCTTCTAGTCTGATGTCAGTGACTGGAATACACTCTCTAAAAGATAATGAGCACAAGAACAGCACTCTTATTATTCAGAGGCTGCAAAACGTGGATCTTGCAGAATTCTTTGTGAAGAAAAAGGTGACTAGAAAACAAACATGCAGGACAACCATCAAGTCCAACTTACTGTGACTGTCTGTGGGTTATGTTGTAATGTAAAATTAAAATAAGAAATGTCCTTTTAATTTTGGAGAAAGAGGCTCTCTTCTTGCTGCCATGTTTATTTATGTTTCTTCCACTCGTCTCTCATTGGCTACTGATCTTTCATGAGTGATGTCATGGTGCATTGCAATGCATGAACAAAATTCTGTGCCATCCACTTGAACATCATACTACAGGCTTTGAAGTCATAAATAGTCAGCAAGTTGGATATTTGGGACTTCAAACTGGAGTGTGAATAATTAGGGATGTCATAATTAATCACCACATACACCATATTACAAGATAATCTGGGAAGATGATTGTTGAAGACCATCAGGACACCTTTTAAAATTGTCTGAAGGGTGGAATCTGGCTCAGAATCACTGATTATCCTGTAACGGGTCCCTAGCACAAGTCTTCTTAGCAGAAACATTGGGTCTAGCCAGAGTCCAACACCCATGCAAGAAGATAATGGAAGCTCACTAAATATGCACACACACACTGAACCATTTACTGATGGACATAAAAACATTTGATTTTGTCCTCCTGATTTTTCACATGTTTAACAGTAGTGCCAGTATTATTTCAGCAGTTTCTATCAGTAAGGGTCTCCACCTTATTTGTGATTTATGCACTTAATCAACAAGTGACTCTGCTGATCCAATGACCAAACAAAAACAGCAATTTTATCTAAAGCCTTTTCCCAAAGATGTTTTCTGTATTTTATATCTGAAACAGCAGTTGAAACAACTTGCTTAGATTTATGGAAGGGACAGACCTATAGTTTACAGTCCAAGGCCTAAGTCACTAGGCTGACAGTAATGTTTCCCTCCAGAGTGCCTCATCTGCTCCATTTCCAGCACTCTACATTAAAGCAGTTTTATTTCAAAAGTGGCTCTCAACAGCTGATTATTTTTAATGTTTCACTCTGTTTTGCAGTTAAAATGTTCACAATAAACAAATCTTCCACATTTAAATATGCATTTTTTTCTTTTATAATATTTTCAGTATCTATATTTTAAAAATAATAAAGATATGCTGTAGGAATTGGACTTGCAGACCGTAAAAGCACGATTTTACTTCTGTATTCATGTGCCACTACACAGTGCATCACAGAGCACTGACTCATTCTCTATGTGCCGTTTTTGAGTCACCAATTACCTGAACGCATTACCTGCTTTCAGAGTTGATTACATCTGTTTGTTCTGAATTACCTCCTAGAGGATGTTGGGCCGGCAGTGCTGCTCAGTCTGAAATGATGTTCAACAGCAACCTCTTTGCTACCATTAGTTTGTGACGTGACCAAGAGCAACCGTGTCTCAGCAGTATTTCATGTTTAGCAAACCACTGGCAGTTTGGATGTCAAAGTGGCTCAAATGCCTACATCTTAAAGACCTGCATATTAGGTTAAGTGGTTCAACTTGGGTGTTTGAAAGTATAGTGACCCTCTAACGGAATAAACAAGCACAAAAAAGGAATGGATTAACAGACCATTTGTTACCCTACCTGCACTTATACTAATTTCGTAAGCCTTATTCATGATAAAAATTCATTTTCTGAACCCATTTATTCCTTTGTAGGGATGTTGGAGGGCCACAGCGTAGCCTGGGATCATTGTTCACTGTAAGACACCCTCGCTCACACCAGGCTAAATTAAAGCTGCCAAATGACTTAACCACATGTCTTTGGAATTTGTGAAGGGCACCAGAGTACGCAGATGGAACACAGACACACAGAGAATATACACAACTCAGCCGAGACAGTGATCAAGTGGGCGTTAAACGCAAGATGGAGTGAGGCAGTAGTGCCATCCTGTTTTCCACCATATTACCCTTATCAATTAACAACATGTTAAAACTGAAACAGAACTCAATGATATACTAAATATACTATTAAGGAAACTTCTCAGGACATACAAGTTCAAGTCATGTTTGTTATCATGTGTACCGAGTACAGTGAAATTATACACTCAACATCCTTCGGAGCTAGAGCCTAAATTTACAGTACATTTATAGTAAAAAAAACATGGTGCTATGAGTTTGCATGTTCCATATTATTATATTATGATAATTTGAAGACTATACCTCATTCGAGTAAGTGTGCCCTGTCCAGTATAGATTTCCACCTAAAACCAGGGTAGCCAGTTTGGGGACTAAAAGGCTAAGTGTGTATGAAAATGGCTATATTCATTTTATTACAAATACTTGATCAAACTATGACAAATAAAACTGCCTTAGATTTACATTCCTTCGACTGACAGATGTACACAAAGCTGAAATTCTTTTGAATGTGATTTTCTGCAGTACTCCATCTTAGATAGGAAAAGCTGATGGGGAGACACCATAGGAGGATATGCAGTGCCATCTAGTGGTTATCATGTAGTCTACCTACCTACAAAACAATTTATTCGGTATATACTGTATGTAATTATTGTTTGCTTTCCTTAATTGAAGTTCATTTTAAAAGAATTGCTTAGTATTGATCGTGTTTAAAGTTACACATGAGTATAGATAGTTGAATACATTCTAATGGAAAGAGTGGCAAACTAAATGCTAAGATTTTGTACTCTGGTGTTTTCTAAATACTATTTGGTGCCAAGTATGGGGTGCCTCACTTACAAAGGACATCTTCTGATTCAATAAAGCACATCAGAGCTCACTGAAAATACTTGGATAGAGCCAACTGACTGCATAACGCGGAGTGCAACAAAAGCAAACAATCACAACATGTGACGTTCTATAGTGAACACCATTCCACTGTTGAAATGGATTAACAGTTATCATGATAGAACACACAGAAACAGAGAAATGTATAGAATACTAATGTCATACGTATGAACTGGACTGATCATTTTAAAGTCAAACATGTGAACAATGAAGTTTATAGGTTTACAGAGCCATTATTGCCATGAGTAATAAAGAGCAATGCAGGACACTCAGCGACAGTTCTGAAGACAGATCTGTGGTAATGTAATCAGTTTGAATGTCAGAATACCGAATAAGACCATGGAGATTCAAAGGAAATGAAAGATACTTCCAGGTGTGGCAGGAGGCTGGGGGCCAGACCCAGCCAGGGCAACTGGAAGGATCAGGAGGCGATCTATATGTCCCCAGGGCCATGAGGGGGCAACCGCCCTGGATAGCAAGGGGACCACACGGAAGTAGCAGGGAGGCTCAAACCCGTGGGGGGCTGTGGCTATTGCCAGGGGGCACCCCAAGTCTCATAAAGCCCAGGAGATCTGCACTTCAGCCACACCTGGGAAGGTGGAGGAAGGACCTTCCAGCGACGCCCGGAGAGCTTCCGGGTGCTCATGCAGCACCTCCTCCACACCAGGAAGTGCCGCCGGAAGAATGTCAGCAAGCATCTGGAGCACGTCCGGGTGACTATAAAGGGGGCCGCCTTCATACAGGCGAGAAGCGAGAGTCGGGAGCTGGAAGTGGACAAAGCTCCAGCGACAGAGGGAAGAAAGGCGGCCCACGGACGTTTTGGAAAGGCCCGTGATTAGGGGTGCATAGTGCGGGAGCACTGTGTGCTGTGTTAGGACTTGTGTGAATAAACGTGTGTTTTTGTACTTATACTGGTGTCTGTCTGATGGTGGTCCAGATCCAGGCAGACATTTACTAAGCTGGGATTTGACCCAGTCCTCTTGGCACATGACTTGTAAAAGCACTGAGCTTCAGACATGCTACTGCTTAACTCTTTGGCTGTACGGTTTGGTGTGTGCTTGTGTTAGAGAAGCTGACGTCAGAGGATGGTTCAGTTCAGGGTGTAATCGAGATGGGTGGCACAAAGAGTATCCAGTTCAGGATAGAGACACCAAGAGCTCTGCCCCATGTAGTAATGAACTGAACTGTGCTACAGTATATTAAATATAATAATAAATCTCATCTTCTACATACACGGGACAAGTCAAGTGAGAGTTTTGTCTAAAGCTGCCAAAGGCAAATCTCTTTATCTGACATTGCTAAAAGATGCATTTTTTTTAAATCATTTTCAACTCTTATTGATCGAGAGAAAAGGATGTCATTCAAATTCCAAGCATAAGCACTTTCTTAAACATGAAACATCTTTTCAAAACTTGATTTGTTTGTTTAAATAGTCAGTTATCTGAAGCAGGTGCTTTGCAGTTTTCCTTTTTTCCCCCCCGAATACTCAAGTGGCAGAAAATGAGGCGGAAGCACTCTGAAGCAGGAAGGTCTCTTCAGCACTCGGTAATTGGCTGCTTTTGATGCACATTCTTTTAGAAGATATTCAGCACTGCGTCTGTTTAATGTGTGGAAAATCAGGTGGGAAGGAAAAAACACATCTGTTATCTCTTTTTATCCAGGGATTTTTCATACTTTTCTCATTTGTTAGTAGTATATAAAGCATTGTCTTTAAAAACTTACTTGTTAGAAATTAAACTAAAATTCAACATACCACCAAAATCAAAGGTGATATCCACATCCACTTTCAAAACTTACTAATCCAGAGCAGGATCACAGGGAAGCTGAAGTCAATACCAGGAAGCATCCACACCATTGATGAAAATGCTTAACCCAAAGAGCAAATTCAGGGTAAGCTAGCTAAGTCCTTTTTGTTTTTTGCCTCTGAAGGACAGTAACAGATTCAGTGATATAAGAGGAAGAGCCATCTTCTGCTCCAGCCTTACAGTCCCATCTTCACGGCTATAAAGAGAACCATTTGTGCTGCTTAAAGTTAACCAGGCTAGATGCTTTGTGCTCCAGTAACAACGATGTTGACTTCCTCAGATAATATTAATCTTCACCCTTAAATGAATGATCTTGTGAACCACATAAAAAAAATGAGATCAGCACAGCTGGTACTGGGAAGCTATCAATAGAAGACTGTGAATAGAATGTTAAAAATGAAATCCTACATGTGTTCTGTTTTTTGGATCACTGTTCAAAGAATTACTGGATAGTCCATAGTACTAGGGTGTTGTACCGTGTTAGCCATTATGAATGTAGTGAAAAGTCAAGCAAAATGACAACTTTTATTAAAAAGATTACAATATGCAAGCTTTCGAGGCAACTTGCCTGAAGAAGGGGCCTGATTAGCCTCGAAAGCTTGCATTTTGCTTGACTTTTCACTGGATAGTCTATGAAAGGCAGAACATTGCTGTAGATGATAGGCAGCTTTAATAAAGGTGGTCTGACTCTCTCTTATAATGACACACTGCTCCTCTGGGTCTCTCAAAGCCATCTTGGCAAGTGTGAGGGAACCCCTGATACCGTTGTTAGGAGCCACTGTTACACTGAAATAGCCAACAATCCATGATGCTTGCTGCTGACCCTGGACTAATAAAGGCCAACAGTGATCTTTATGTTCATGGAAGGGTTGTCACTGATGGATGACCCAAGTTAAATTAACTGGCAAACATCTTGCATCTTAGTTATCTATCAGAATAGCTGCAGGCACATCTTCATCCTGTCCTAGTGTTTATTTTGTTGTTTTAGGCTGATGTGTGACCAAAATTCCCAGCAAGTCTACGAGAAGAGATTGAGTAGTATCTGCAGATGTTCTACAGTATTATTTAAAACAGTATTCGTTGAACAGCACGTCTCTAATTGGCAGGCCCTGATCTCATATGGGAAACACCAAGCAGACTCTCAGTTGATAAACCAAAATGACTGTGGAGCAGGTAAAAGTAAGTCCAAAAAGGGTGGGTGTGAGTACATTCAACAACCTAACACTGTAGCAATGGAATAATTATATTTCAACAAACACAATGCAGCATATCCTTATACATCAAATTTATGTGTATGGAGTCTGCTAATGCTGAAAAACAACTTGGGACTTACAGCTCACCCTGTAATTTTTAATATTATAACAGAAGAAATTTGTTCACAGTTATAGTAGATGTGAAAGAGAAAAGACACCTCTGTCTTTGGCACATTAAATACAACCTGACATACTAATAAAAATAATTAATTAAGAACTAGACTATAATAAAAATAAACCCCATTCTTTTTCTGGTCATCGACTTGGTGCATGAGCATCTGAGTCATTGCACTCAACTTGTTACTAGGCCAAATGGTCAGCAAGGGCAGCATGTCCCAGAAGCAGATGGCATAGCTGCTGTCTGCTCTGGTATCATGGCAAGAGTTTAAACCTAGGGGTGAGCTGAAGTTCAGACCCAGTGTAAATTATCTACCCTCAAGCAGCCAGAGGCACATTGTGGTGTCAACTCTATGGCATCTTTCATAATTCAAACAATTCACTGAGCAGGCATAGCGTGTCAGTGAGTGCACTAGCCCGTATGGCCCGGCCTAATCTTCTCGCCTGATGGCAGAGGACTCATTACAATGTGAAAACTATCGACCACCAATATTAAAATGTCATCGCTTATTCAGTTTCTTCAGAGCTGCAGCATAAAGGTCAGCCTCTGGGTATTTTAATTTTAACAGCCCCCTTCAAATATTTATGACTTGGCCGCATTAAAGTTTACAGTGAAGAACTCTGAAGGAATTCAAAGAAGCTGCCGCAGAGGCCCTGCATGTTTAAAGAGCTACTGAGTGCGCTTCCACTGTCTGCAATACGAGTGCTTCTGTCAAAAACAACAGGATTTATTAAAGATGCTGGGACTGTCTTTTATAAACCTATCATTTTTAATGTCTTTTAATGAAGTTTTCTGGCAAGTTATCATATATTCCGAGTGGATCAGCTTCATGTCTACTCAACAGAAAATAAATTAAAGCATGCTTAAAGTCCCTTGATTAATAAAATGTATTACAGCTCCCTAAAATCAGGCAAAGCTGATGAAATTTACAATTCCCGATTTAACATGACAGTTTCACTTTGGTGTCCTTGGGGAACACTGCAGCTTCTGATTAAAATCCGCAGACAGGCTGACAGCTAATTAGGATTTCCAAAGAGATTGTGCCAGGGTGACTGTTCTTCTCCACATTAACTCACATACTATATACAGATAAAGACTTACTAGAAGATAAAGGCGCTCAGGTGAAATAATAAATTCTGTGGTTTTTAATTGTACTTTGTATTATTTCTCTTGGTCTTAATTTTATGAAATGTTGAATAGCTTATGGATTAGTTTGTCTGTCTTCTGAATGTATTTTTTCCATCAAACTATTGTGCACTGTCACTGGACTTAAAGCAGAAACAAACCCTGGAAGGCATGCGAGTCCACTTTAGGCTACAGACACATAAATTACAGGAATAAAGCAAACCTGAACTGCATGATTTTTGAAAGAGGGGGAATCTAAAATGGTTCATGCACACATGGAGAGCACACAAACTCCACTTAGTGGAAGGGTTAGAAGCAAACAGATCTACATTGACTAAAAAAATAAATAATAATAATAAATAAATAAAAATAATAAAAAATAACCGGACTGGGCTTGGAGCTTTCTTGGAAAACCGTCTGGAGGTCGGCTGGACGTGAATCGTAGAACTATACAGGCTGAGTGGCGGCTCTGAGCTAGGGATTTGCACTGGCAATCGGAAGGTTGCTGGTTCGACTCCCATAAATGCCAAAAAGGGACTCTGCTCTGTTGGGCCCTTGAGCAAGGCCCTTCACCTGCAATTGCTGAGCGCTTTGAGTAGTGAGAAAAGCACTATATAAATGTAAAGAATGATTATATCCCCTCTCAAACCACTGACCGGCTACGTATAACCTGTGAATAGCCCAGTCAGTATTTGCACAACAGTCGCTGCTACAATGTCGGGTGAAAAGAATTGAACAGCAAATCAACACCACATTTCTCGCGAATTTGCTGTTTTTCTGTAAAGCGGTTTTTGACAGAGAAAAACATTCCTGTCCTCGATCATCCTCCCTATTCGCCCGATTTAGCTCCCTGTCATTTTTACTTGTTCCCAAAAATCAAAGGTGACCTGAAGGGAACACATTTTTCTTCAATGGATGAAGTGAAGACAGAAACGGCAAGCCCATTGAAGAGCCTCAAGCAACAAGACTTCCAGCACTGTTTCAATCAATGGAAGATACGTATGGAGCGTTGAAGAGATCAGGAGGTGGAGTACAGAGAAGGTGACAATGCAATGTTTAGAATGCTCTAATTCATCAATAAATATATTTTTTTTTTTACCAATCCGGTTATTTTTGTGTCTCACCTCGTACCATACATACATACATACAGACACACATACACATTAAGACAATCCAATAACAGAAAGGCACACTGCAGCACACATAGATGTTTGTATCTTTTAAGGCCATTAATTACTGGGATAAATCTTCATGGAGTGAGTCGGCAGTGTAAACTTCCAAAATATCACAGTGACAACATCATTTTTTTTATTTTCCTCGATCAAGAGGAAAAAAATACATCAACACGATTCGCCATTTAGTAAATTTGTATTTGATCTCCCAATATAAATATGCAAAAAACAGTAACCAATTCATGGGAAAAAATGATGAAGGGGGTGGTAAACTGCCTTGTGGCAAAGCAGTTATGGCTGGCGACTCACAGCTCTATTGACTTGAATTTGATTTTGTATCAACTTGCATTAAGACCATAATAGGCTTTGGGAATGGGCTTGTTAGTGATTTACACTGCTCTTTCAAAATGTAACACAATAAGTTTAATAAGTTAAGCAGATGAAAACAATGTATTAATACCAAAATAATTACAAAATAATGACACATGAATACAAAAGGAATGCTGACAGAAACACAAAACAATCTGCAGTGCCCTTTTCCTTGGCTTTCCCCTTAAGGAAACAGTTCTTCTGTCCCATTATTAGTCTCACTAATACCATTTAATTAAATCGAGGTACAAGACTTTGTGGTGTTTCAGTAAGCTCTCCCTTACTCCCAGTAATGTGTGGATGCTCATTCTCACACAGCACCAGTGATATCACTGGCAAAAATGACTGCATTGGTCCTATAAATATTTGTGCTACAAGAAAGAAACATTTAGACTGGCTAAACTAAACTTGTCATTTTAAAAACTTCAGCTTTACACTGAAGCCCTCAGACATAACCCACCACCAGCACAGCACAGGGTTTCAATTCAATATGTTGCACATCATATCTTTTGAAAAAAAGAAAAATGTTTCATGTTCAATTTGTTAATTAAATTGCACATTGCTGCATTAAAAATTATTATAGCCATTTTAAAATAAACAGTGCAGAGATTAGGAACATTGATAAGCAATCTGTCTTTAATTGTCTTAAAAAGAAGCTAAATAAGCCGGTGTCTCTGGGTTCTCCATTAAATCTCCTTGTCTTAGGTGGCCACCACACGTCAAGGCACTCTGCAGCACTGATATGGCTGTCAACCTTTGAAAATGTCACGGTCTTAAATGGAGTGAATCCAATGAGTCACTCTGCCTGAATCAAATGCCATTTGTTTTAATAACATGTAATCTGTGAGCTTTGGTTTTCATCCATTTCATTGCGTCTGTGTGTTTTGGGCTATATTTTCTAAATGCAACACTTATTATTCATTTATTTTTTTAAAGAACATATTTACATCTCACAGATTATTTTTGGTATTACTTTTGAAACATGCTAGCAGGGTGAACTAAATATCTCAATTGCACATCAATAGTCTAAAACTAGTAGGGCTTTGTCGCCCTGAGCTGAACAGATGCCAGACGAGGATGTTACTCAACTACGGAGTAGCAATCTACTTTGCACCTGCACAAGCTGGACAGTATAGATGGTTTTCTAAGATATTTAAGATAAAGTAAAGGTGATGGTGAGCATCCTTGTTTATCACAAAGACATTTGTGCTTTCTCCAGATCACAAGTGGTAATAGTCACTCCAAGCACTTTAAAGATGCCAACCCTCTCAGCAACATCCTGCTGTAGCTGGTAGTATAGTCTTGTCTGCTTCCTGAAGTCTACGACCAGCAACTTGGTTTTGCTGACATTATGGGAGAGATTGTTGTCCTCGTACCACCTTGGCCAGAAGACAATGTCTTTTCTCATCACTGTTGGTCGTTAGGCCAAGAAATGTGGAGCTGGAACTAAGTTTGACTACACAGTCATAAGTAAACAAGAAGTACAAAAGGGGGCTCAGTACACCAGTCTGTGTCTCCCAGGTAGGAAGTCAAAAACCCATTAGCAAAGGGTGGCATCAAATTCCAAGTCTAGGAGCCTGTTGATAAGCTTTGATGGTACAAATACGTTAAATGCTGAGCAAAAGTCTATAACTAGGACTCTGGCACAACAGAGTCACGCACACTTGAATGACCAGTGACCATGTCCATAATGTTTTTGTTTCTAAGTCTGATTTTATTTTACTTAGGTTGCAAATTTAGACAAGAGCTGTTCTTTAAGAAATAGTAACAGTCAGGCAAGTGAAGGTCACACACAAGTCATTTTGAAGCAAACCAAAAGTGTAAAGCAAACATAAAGTGTGGATTCTTTGCAAAAAGATCTACGGTCAAGAACCAAACTAGACAGAGTTTTCAGAAAGTTCAAACAGTTTCTAAGTTAAACTTGAGCACAATTAAACATTTTATTACAAGCATACATTGTCCACAAAGGCTGTAATTATCCAAATTAATGTTTTTTGCGATATCAGCATCACATTGATGGTGAAGCTGCAGAGTGTCACACAGTATCCATCATTGTGTATCAAGCAAGATAAATAATAATAAAGTAATATTAAACACATAAGTGACTGCTGTTTATAGGCATAATTGATCTTCACAGTCCATAAGCAAAAAATAAAGGACTATAAAACACACTACAGTGATTCAAGTTTGTTAGTATGAACCTGTTAAAACACAGGCTGGAGTACAAAACACAAGGCCACTCCGCTGCCCGTAGGACCAACATTCAATGCACTTGTTTAATTGGCAGGGAGATAAAGTAGTATGAAACCAAAGTCTGACATGATGCAACTCTAAAGAGATAAGCTATAGGGTAATAAAATTTAACATGAACAGGGAATAAGAAAATAAAATGGAACTCTGTCAGAACGTCAAAATAATACATGATGGTGGCTCATTCAGGAAGAGCTAAAAGACAGAAGTAATTTATAACATATTGAGTAATTGAGAAGAACTGCTACAGGATTCTGAGATCTGGCATGTCCAGATATGGATTATAGTACCAGCATCTGACAAGTTCAAATACTAACAACATCAAGGCACATCACACAGGGATGAGCACACAGAAGATTGAAACTGATGCTGGATCACCTTCTGCACCGCTCCTCCCTGAGCACACTGCTCATTTGATCATAAAACACTTCAGAAGTCCAGAGGAGCAATGACACTTACTGTACACATGATTGTGCATCCTGTTCATTACTTTGTGAATTGTGCCATTCTTTAAATTAAGCTTATATAATTTTATGCGTCCAATAGGCTATGCTGACTGACAACACAATTTAATGTTCCACTCATATCACAATGATATGCAGCTCACCATAAAATCATATACACATGTCACAGACAAACCTTCCTCCCCCTCAACAACATCAACTTTTAAATTAATGGAAAAGTCTGCTGCACTCCATATTAGTTTCTGTCAGATTATTACATTTTCCTTTGTAAAAAAAAAGATGTTCCTGAAAATAATCCTCTTTAATAAAATCCCTGTGTGCGTCCAGGTGTCCGTGTGTCTTCTGGTGAAGTGCGCATGCGCGGGGCACGGTGCGATGCGCGATATTACTGTCAGAGAAAGTTCCAGGCGTTTTACGGAAATACAAACCAGTATTACTGCGAGAGGAAATTAAAGGCATATTACCGATGCGCACGCCTGTATTACCGCCAGAGAAAATTAAAGGTATATTACGGACGTACGAGCCAGCGGACATACAAAACAGTATTACTGTCACAGAAAATTAAAGACACACAATACACGGCAGCAGCCCACGAAGAACAGTCAGCTCAGCAAGTAAACATCAACAAAGGCTGAAAGAAAGAAAAATACGACCAACAAAAAGAATGAGGTCAAAGTCCCTTGCCATTTAATATAGACTGTTCCTACTAATGTTTATGCACTACTGTTCTAGCGCCCGTTATTGTAACGGGCTAAATGACTAGTTTGTTACATAATTTGGCAATAAGACTTCATTCTACATAACATTAGCAGAATGTTGGTACAAGTAGTATGTTTTCATTATTTTAGACTAAACCCTTTTTAATCGCAAAAATTGAGGCAAGACATATGCTATAATGTTCACATTTTCAGTGGGTTACAGTTATTCTAGGGAGACATGTAATATATATTATATATATATATATATATATATATATATATATATATATATACCAGTAACGGTGCACAGCATGATAACGTGCAGTGAATACACTTGACTTGAGCATTCCTAGTTTTCCTCCTCTTTCTCTGTACGTTTAGCATTCATTTGCTCAGAGGTTGATGTGCTTGCTGCTTCCTGAGCACCTCTTCTTTTCTCCACCCTAGCGGCCCGCTTCTTCTCATCTTTTGTTGGCATCTTTTTGCGTTAAAACTGATTAAGTCAGTGTTTGTGTTGCAATTATTTAGTGTGTTTTCTTTAATTTTTCACTTAAGCTGGCACTTAAGTGTTCCATCTGCCTCAAGAATGACTTAAGATATGAAGAGGTAGGGGAAGTGACGACAAAGGTGTTAGGGATGAGAACAGTGCCCGTACGCATGCGCCATAACGGCCACCCTGTTGGCTGCTGCCGAGAGTTGATTCTACAATAAAATAAAATAAAAATAAAAAGAAGAATAACCTTGGAGTCAATCATCACCCCGAAAGCGGATAGTAGGTGTCATGTAGTATATGTGTACCAAATTTCAGGTCAATAAGTCAAAAGGTTTGTAAGCTACAGGTGATTTAAAATCCTGGACAGACAAACAGACAGCCACGGTTCGGTATCATATAAGAAGATATATATATATGTATATATATATATATACACACACATTTTTTATCATTATAGCAAGGCATAAACTAAATCCTTCAGCTTTAATCCCCACAAAATCAAGTAGCTGAAAGGTAGCATCCTATGGCATACTCACCTGAAGCGGTGAGACTACGGTGAAAGCACTGACAAGGAGTTGCCCAATTTTTTCTTGTGCTTTGTCAAAAGAATTTATATGAGACGCGGATCAACTTTGAACACTGAAGTGTGCATTCGAATGCAAATCTCCAGTGAATTTGTGATGGCTTTTTTTCACCATCTTTTTCATTTTATACTTTTTAAGGACATGCAATTCTTAATGCATTGGGCATGGATCCAGATTCTGCCAGCTGCTTAGTTTGATGTTCAATTTTGGCAAGTGAATAATTTAACAGGAATAATATCTGCAATGTGTTAACATTCCGACAGTTTGTTCAGCCTTTGCATACGGCTCAGAGGAAACCAGACCCTCCTCCACATGTTTCATGGTCCATTAGCGCTTTTGCTACTGAAAAGATTTTTTTTTCTCTTCTCATTAAATGCTCCTTTTTCTTTTCTTTCCCTATGACAGCTTTATAAGATTTTCCAAGGCCTATTATTAGAAGAAAAGGATGAGTTCTGATGTCTCACCTTGACAGTCTTTGGCTGTTTTGTTATTTCAATTATAAAAACATTATTGGCTTTATTAACAGTAGCACTACATTGAGAGATTTACCTGGTTATTATATTTTTAATTGTATTAAACTTAACATTAAGTGTTGTACAATGGTACAGATTACTGCTGTGTAATTTTACCATATAGTTACTTGACAATGTTATACAAATTAAACTTCATCTGGCTTTCACAACACTGAGAAACAAAACCACTAGACCACTTTTATTGTTGTCAAAGTCCAATCATGATCTGCTTCTTTGTGGAGAGGCTGCTGGTGCCCTTTAACTACCTGAAGATGGTAAAACCTTATTAGGGTATATCATATAAAGCCGAGGAATTTTAGGGGCACTGCTACCATGGGAACAAATAGAAAACGTGTATCATGGTGGTGCCAAAGACATTCAAATGGCACTCATGTGACCCAGGGAATGACACTCGGCTGCTGCAGATGAAGGACTGGACAGAACATGCCAAACGCACTAACCGTGAGTCTGCTCTGTCAGAAGTCAGGTCTCTGCTAGAATGCCTGCTGTATCTTCTTCTTTATTGATATTAACCTGAAGCTTTGCCTTGTGATTACAGATAAGCTCCTCTTTCACCCTGGGATAGATGTGTGGATAGATAGAGATTTGTAAAAATCAATGGGAATCATGTATTTAAGCTGTATGCTACAAATATTTGTGAAAAAAAATTTCCACAGTTTAACACCAATATTGGAATGGAGTCATGTGAATTAGTACAATCATCTGTTCTATACAAAATGTACAATTTTTACAGCTGCTCAACATCCCATACATGAGAAAATTTAAAACATAGATGTAGACACAGTGTCCTCTAAAAATAATCTGTTAGAAAGACAGTAAGCACAACTATCAGTTCACTTAAATGGGGTCATTTTTAAAGATTCATAATGGCTCTTGAGTTCACAGAAACAGTAAAGAAATGCCTACAGTGGAAGGTCAAATAGTAAAGGTAGAGGGTAGACAAAGGCGCCACAAACTACAACACGACTGTCTAAAGGTCAGGAGGGTGGAAACAATAGGCTTTGACTTGGAAAGACATAAAGAGAGCGAGCAAGAAAGAAACGACAGATGGAAAGAAAGGCAACCCATTTTAAATGAAACCAAGAAGATATATGCCTCACCACAAACTGATTTTGGCAGTCTAAAGACAGTTCCTTGGTCTACATGGCTTGGTTCTTTTCTTGACATGCAGTGTGAATTGTGGGATCTTAGCCAAAGCTGGACACCAGTCAAGTTACAGGCAGATCCCAAGAAAAATTAAAGCAAACAGGAAGGGCCTGAATGCAATTTGATGTGCAACAGCAAAGGGTCTGAATACTTGTACGAATGAGCATTTACAATTTGTTTGTTTTTTAAATGAAGTAGCAAGTGTTTCTGAAAACATGTTTTCACTTTGTCATTGAGGTTTTCTGACTGTAGACTGATAGGTAAAATGGCAAATTTATCTATTTAAAATTGAATCTACAACATTTGAAGAAAGTGAAGGGCTCTGAATACCTTGTGAACCCACTGTATGTGCTGTCTGCTCCTTTCTGGTGCTTCCATGAACCTTGGATGTTCTGTTCACAGCTCTACGAATAACATTGATAAATGTAGGGAGTCCATTCCACAGATATTTTAGATGGAAATTGCTTCTTACGTGCTTTTTCAGACATGCTTGCTTAAAAAGTCACTCGAAAGTACATTTAGGAAACAATAATATAAAACAAAAGCAAGCAAATAACAGTATATTAATATAAGATATGCTGAGAGTTAGGGATGCACTAGACTAGCCAAACAACAAGACACAAGAAATGTACTTTTTTTCCAGACAAACTAGATGTGTTTACTGCAGCCTTTAATGCACAATTAATGGTTATAGACCTAATGAGCAGCATCCAAACTCAAGGATGACCTAATGAAGCCAAAGGTTCAAAAACAGAATGGCTTGTTTTTAAATTAAAAGTACAGGAGAGCAGTGATGGTGCAAAGAACAAATAAAAGAGTAAACAACAAAAGCCAACTGGTCCTACCAGGACCCCAGCAGCCCTTGCCTATTCCACCTGGTATCTGCTCCATTAGCCACACTATTCCATCAATACTCCCTATTCACTCTCTGTTACACTCCTTCTCCACACCCTGGCTTCTCCTTCATCAGATTAGCTGAAGTCTTGTCAAATGCTTACCTCCTGACGTTAAGCTTGTAGTACAGTAACAAAATGGATTTTTTTCTTCTCTAGTGCTCCTGCACTTCTCTACCATATAAAAACATTACCATGTATATATTTTTTTCCGTTCGTTGTGTGTTCATTGTTAACATCTATCTACTAAAGTATCAACAGGCGGGCTCCAGATAAGTTAAGGGACAGAGGCATATAGTACAAGGAAACTATAGTGCTCTCTCAACTAATGGGACTTCCACCATGTAAATGAGATCATAGCATTTTTTTAGTTTATCTACATCAAAGTCCTAACTGACGCTGCTTCTATCCAGTAGTGCCCTCTGTTGGTTGTAAGTGGTTATTAGCACTACTGTAACATGGTTTTAAATGAATATAAAAGTAGACCTGAGAATGGCTGAGCCTCTCCTGGGTGACAGTGCTACTGACGTTGAGTATGTCTTTGTGGAGTGCCCTGAACATCCTCTCATCAGTCCTTCATGTGTGATAAGGAGCTCACTCATGCGCTCACCCTCTTTCTCTCTTTCATTTGTTTGTAACCTTTTTATAGGCGTGTTGAAAGAGATATAACTGGAAGGGTTGGTACCTTGTGTGTTACTTTCTCCTTCTTGTGTAGTACTACACTCATTCAAGTTCTAGCGGAACTGTAGGTTCAGTCTTAAAACCTTTCTTCCATTTCCATCCTGATGAGACAGATAAACAGGCGCTTTAACTTTGCCCATGTCGATTCTGGCATAAGAAAGTGTGGAAAACTGGTCGGGATGTAAGACTATTAAGTACTCTTTTATATGTTATTATTAACCAATGATTTCTTCCCTTTTTGAGTATGTTTTTTTCTTCAAATAAACTAGCTTTTCATTCAAAGTACTAAGAATGGGGTGGATTCTAAGTTGTATTGGTGAATTAGTCAGTAAAATGAACACTGCTTTTTGGATAAACCATTAAACTGAAATAAACTTGGTGACTTAAAGTGGTGTCTTGGATTGAATGGGGGGCTTTTTGATCGCAGAAGAATAATAGACATACTTTCTATGCAATGGTTTTATAAGCGAAGCCACACCACAAGTACACTGTTCTGCTGTAACAAGATCTGCCCTATACCATGTTCACTTTAAGGCCACAGCTGCGTCAAAAAAAGCAAACAATTTTATTGTATTGAGACATCAAAGAATACAGGTGTTGGTCATAAAATTAGAATATCATGACAAAGTTGATTTATTTCAATAACTCCATTCAAAAAATGAAACTTGCATATTAGATTCATTTATTACACACAGACTGATGTATTTCAAATGTTTATTTCTTTTAATGTTGATGATTATAACTGACAACAGCATAGTTTGGGGGAGGAACGATCTCCTCAGTCTGTCAGTGGAGCAGGACATTGACAGCAGTCTGTCGCTGAAGCTGCTCCTCTGTCTGGAGATGATCCTGTTCAGTGGATGCAGTGGATTCTCCATAATTGATACGAATCTGCTGAGCGGCCGTCGCTCTGTCACGATGTCAAACTGTCCAGCTCCATGCCAACAATAGAGTCTGCCTTCCTCACCAGTTTGTCCAGGTGTGAGGCGTCCTTCTTCTTAATGCTGCCTCCCTAGCACACCACCGCGTAGAAGAGGGCGCTCGCCACAACCGTCTGATAGAACATCTGAAGCATCTTATTGCAGATGTTGAAGGACGCCAGCCTTCTAAGGAAGTGTAACCGGCTCTGTCCTTTCTTAAACAGAGGATCAGTATTGGCAGTCCAGTCTAATTTATCATCCAGCTGCACTCCCAGGTATTTATAGGTCTGTACCCCCTGCACACAGTCACCTCTGATGATCACGGGGTCCATGAGAGGTCTGGGCCTCCTAAAATCCACCACCAGCTCCTTGGTTTTGCTGGTGTTCAGGTGTAGGTGGTTTGAGTCGCACCATTTAACAAAGTCCTTGATTAGGTTCCTATACTCCTCCTCCTGCCCACTCCTGATGCAGCCCACGATAGCAGTGTCGTCAGCGAACTTTTGCACGTGGCAGGACTCCGAGTTGTATTGGAAGTCCGATGTATATAGGCTGAACAGGACCGGAGAAAGTACACTCCCCTGTGGCGCTCCTGTGTTGCTGACCACAATGTCAGACGTGCAGTTCCCAAGATGCACATACTGAGGTCTGTCTTTAAGATAGTCCGCGATCCATGCCACCAGGTATGAATCAACTCCCATCTCTGTCAGCTTGTTCCTAAGGAGCAGAGGTTGGATTGTGTTGAAGGCGCTAGAGAAGTCTAGAAACATAATTCTTACAGCACCACTGCCTCTGTCCAAGTGGGAGAGGGATCGGTGTAGCATATAGATGATGGCATCCTCCGCTCCCACCTTCTCCTGATATGCAAATTGCAGAGGGTCGAGGGCGTGTTGAACCTGTGGCCTCAGGTGGTGAAGCAGCAGCCTCTCCATGGTCTTCAACACATGAGATGTCAGAGCAACAGGCCGGAAGTCATTCAGCTCACTAGGACGTGATACCTTTGGGACTGGGGTGATGCAAGATGTTTTCCAAAGCCTCTGGACTCTCCCCTGTTCCAGGCTCAGGTTGAAGATGCGCTGTAGAGGACCCCCCAGCTCCGATGCACAGACCTTCAGCAGTCGTGGCGATACTCCATCTGGACCCGCTGCTTTGCTGGCACGAAGTCTCCTGAGCTCTCTGCTCACCTGCGCTGTTGTAATTGTGGGTGGGGATGTCTCTCCTATGCTGGTATCAGAAGAAAGATGTGTGGAGGGTGCAGTACTCCGAGGTGAGAGTGAGAGTGGGTTAGGGTGGTCAAACCTGTTAAAGAAGTTGTTTATTTTGTTTGCTCTCTTCACGTCTCTCTCAATGGTGGCACCCCGCTTCGAGCTGCAGCCAGTGATGATCTTCATCCCATCCCACACTTCCTTCATGCTGTTATTCTGCAACTTCTGCTCCAGCTTTCTCCTGTACTGCTCCTTCACCGTCCTGAGCTGGACTCGGAGTTCCTTCTGCACGCGCTTGAGCTCATGCTGATCACCGCCTTTAAAAGCCCTTTTCTTCTGGTTCAAAAGGCCCTTGATGTCACTTGTAATCAATGGCTTGTTGTTAGCATAGCAGCGTACAGTTCTTACAGGAACTACAATGTCCATACGGAAGTTGATGTAGTCAGTAGTGCAGTCAACAACCTCCTCAATGTTCTCACTATGTGATCCCTGCAGGATATCCCAGTCTGTAGTTCCAAAGCATTCTCTAAGAGCCTCCTCTGCCTCCGGGGACCACTTCCTGAATGATCGTGTGGTTGTAGGTAGACCCTCACTCTTGGTTTGTAGTGAGGCTGAAGCAGAACCAGGTTATGATCTGCTTTCCTAAGCGCAGGCAGCGGGGTGGCGCTGTATGCGTCTTTAACGTTTGCATACAGCAAATCAATAGTCTTATTTCCTCGGGTGTTACAGTGCACATACTGGGAGAAGGCAGGTAATGTTTTGTCCAGCGTCACATGGTTAAAGTCTCCAGCGATTAGCACAAGCGCCTCAGGGTGCTGCGTTTGTAACTTAGCAACAGCAGAATGGATGATGTCACTCGCTATCTCCACGTCCGCCCAAGGAGGGATATACACGATGACAACAATGACGTGTCCAAACTCTCTGGGCAAGTAATAGGGACGCAAACTTACGGCCAACAGTTCGATGTCCCTGCAGCAAGTGGAGACTTTGACATTAACATGTCCAGAGTTACACCACCGTGTATTAACATAGAGAACGAGTCCTCCTCCTTTGTGCTTCCCGCAGGTACTTGCATCTCTGTCCGCTCTAACTGTGCTAAACCCGGGTAGCACCACGTTAGCATCTGGGATGGTGGTAGTTAGCCACGTTTCGCAAAAGCACAACAAACTGCATTCTCTGTAGGTTCTGACATTTTTCACCAGGGTATAAGGACAACACGTTCTAGATGAAACGTCAACAACAAAGCGAAGAAGAAAGAAGAAGCGCGGAGAAAAGAGACCCAAAAGCATTGGGAGAGAAAAAAATGCAGATAAGATATTATGAAAGTAGTGAAATTCGAAAGGCTAAAATAAAAACAATGGCGCGATACACATGCAGAGAAAGGTAAAGATATGAAAGCAGTAAAATTCTAAAGTATCAAAAAAAAAGGTAGTAAAGATTGCATTAGTGCAAACAAACGGAAATCATTACTCGAAAAAAGGGAAAATAATCATCACGGAACAGGTGTAATTGAAAAAATAGCAGGACAAAGCAAGGTCAGAAATAAAAGACAAAGAGTAGAAAACAAAGTAAAACGGCATAAAGAGGTTCAAAAACGAGGGGGGCGAAACAGATGCAGAGCTGGTTAGAGATAATGAAAACAGTGGAATTCAAAAGACACAAAAAAAAGATAGTAAAGATCACATTAGCACTAACAAAGATAAATTATTGCTCGGTGAAATAACAGAAAGGCGAATAGAGATCGAATATATGGACATAGGTGATGTGTCTGAAGTATGTAAATATTGTAAGGCTTTGTAGTTTAAGTCAGAGACTTGTAGATCGTCTAATTCGTGTTGCCATCAGGGAAATATAGTGTTTCTACACAATGAGGAGGTGTATCCGCAAGAATTAAAACATTTGATGTTTGGGGAAAGTGAAATCCACAAATAGTCAGTCAGTCAGTCATTTCACAACCCACTATATCCGAACACAGGGTCACAGGGGTCTGCTGGAGCTAATCCCAGCCAGCACAGGGCACAAGTCAGGAACAAACCCTGGGCAGGGTGCCAGCCAACCGCAGAATCCACAAACACCACAGGTAAAATATACAAGGCTACAATAATGTTTTCGCCTTCACATCATTCAATGCTCAAAACGTAGATTTAGACAATGATGGACCATATGCTATGAGAATCTGTGGTCCCGCAACAATTAAAACAATGACAAGTTTAATTTCGAAGAAACCACAATTTGATCAGGTGTATGTTTATGATCACGGAGAAGAGATGCAAATTTTAACAGGTGACAAGAAAGGTGATGTATATATTCTGCGAATAACATTAGATACCAAAGGTGACCTTGATATGCCATTCGTATTAAAATGTTTACAATTTCCCATGAGAATAGCTTTTGCTATGACAATTAACAAATCTTAGGGACAAACATTAGAAAAAGTCGGATTATTTATTAGTGAAAAAGAAACAATATTCTTTATAACAGGTTAGTTTCTGGCACAACGAGATTCCCAGAATAGGTGGACCTTAGTGGATAGACAGGTGTGTGGTGATGAGGTGGGTGGGGGTACTGCAAGACCATTTACAGCTTTATAGGTTATCAATATAATTTTATATTCAATCCTGTAAGACACAAGGAGTAAGTAAAGGTGAAGCAGGATGGATGTGATGTGTTTTGAACCCACTACAGATATGATAAAAGATAACTCCCTACCTGCCAGATCGGAGTTACAGTAGTTGATGTGGGATGTACTGCAGTAAAAGCATTCTTAGCCTCAAAAAAAGGACAGGAATGAACAATGCAGGTAGGAAATTTTCTTGAAGTGATTTTTGTGGAATAAGATTAAGAAAGAATGCAATCAAAAATGACACCAAGATTTCTAGCAGAAGAGGGTATGGTCAACAAGGGAGACTGAAAAGGAGCTCATGTTCTTAAGCTGAGCTTAAGGGCCAATAAGCATGCCTTTGGTTTTGTTGCAGCTTAATGTTATAAAGAGTTGTGTTCCATCCTGGTTTTAATCTCACCAAGGCAAGTTGTAAACTGGGAAAACTCTGAGGAACTTTAACTTTTAATACTGAAACAGATATGATCTGAGTATCATCCACATAAAAATAACTCATTCCAAAGCTATTTGGTCAAGGGAAAGCACGTAGATGCAGAACAGCCAAGGAGAGAACTTTGAGGAACTCCTTGTGTGACAAGATGACCTGCTGCTGCTGAGACTAACAAACCCTGTCAAATAGGACATAAACTACTGGAGGGCACTTACAAAAATACCCAAAATGTTTCCAATGCTAGACAGTAGAATATCATGCTTGACAGTACTGAATGCTGCACTAAGGTCTAACAGAAGCAAAACTCTGGTTTGCCCAGCTCCACTGCCATAAGCAACTCAAAGCAGAACAGTTTTCACTGCTGTGCAGAACTCTAAAACCAGACTGAATGGGTTACCATTAGCTTATTACAAGTAGTAACTAGTGAATAGGATAAAACCGCACACTCAAGAACTTGACATAGAACAGGTAAGTGAATGAGGGGCTGAAAACTGTGGTTTGTCAGCACTCAAGACTGGACATTTGTAACGTTGGGGTTACAGAAGGAATATTCAAAGCAGCTGGGACAAAGCCAGTGTCAAGGGATGTATTTATTATTGTCGCAATAGTTGGGATTATAGCATGGAGGCAGGATTGGATAAGTGTGGTAGTGATGGGGTCCTGTACACAAGAAGTAGACCTCATCCTACAGAGCACATCATTAACAAATGTAGATGAAACTGGTGAAAAATTGGAAAAGGAACTGGATGGAAAAGGAAGGAAAGGAAAAGTATAAAAGAAGGGTAGTTTTGTATTAGTTTATTTGTTTAGGTTTTTAATTTTGTCAGAGGAAAAGTGAAGGAATTCTTAATCTTCTGTGGAATATGTGATTGGGACAGATGCAGGTTGAAGTAGGTATGATGTATTTCATTCCTCTTTAAGCAAATGTAAACATTGCCTCAGTAACAGACAATTTAACAATTTAAAAAATACATTTCTGGGAAGATGCCTATCTTAACGTGATCTCCATCACAAGTATAAGCACCAGGTGTGTAGAAAATGACTGTCATCTGTCTTTAATAACACTATCAGCTCCCACGGGCTGCAGAATGCTAGCATCCGGAACACACCAGTCAAGCCTGCGGACAAAAGCCCCCTAAGCATGCTCGACTGTTTAGACTGGCAAATACAACATTCACCATACTGAATGCGGATGAGTTCCTCTATGCCCAGATGGGAGAAAATCTGCCTGTGTGGGTATTAAAGTGCACTCTGACATCTGTCTATAACCTGAGGCAGCATGCAGCATTTTACTATGGGGGACAGAAACGAGTGTTCCTTCACAAGAGAATCACCTTCATCCAGCCTGTGGCATCTTGTTAATCTGCTGCTCTAAGTCAGTCTCCACATGCCTCTTTATCTGCTGCTGCCATTAAAAAGAACCCAAATGCATGGGTGCAACCTGATATATTGTATTGTCATTACTTTAATCTGCAATAAACATTTTCTTATTGCTAAGTTCTTACAGGTATTCCAAAAATGATTTTTATATAGTAAGCACATTCTGTAGTCTAGTGCTCAAAGTTCTGGACAGAAAGTCCCCAGGCGATTCATTCAGTTCTAACCACTGGTTCAATGTGCGGGCAAATCACTAAACCTGCCAGGGTTCACACTGTAAAGGATATAAAGAAACACTATACTCTAGATCGGAACTTTTAAGACCCTTCATATATTCTTCACCACTGAAACACATTTTAAAGTAGTAGCTCTGCTATTACCACACAGCTCCAGAGTCCTTGCTTCAGTTCCCTGCCAACCATTGTGTGCATGTGTGTGGTGTTTGCATGTTCTCCCTGTGACCATCTGCATTTTTCTAATGGTACGATGGTTTCCTCTCATATTCCAAACTGGACCAGATTAAATTGACTAGTGAATCTTAATTGACCCCATATGAGTGAAAGTAGATGTGTGCACAAGTTTGTTCTGTGATGGATTAGATTCACCTTCCTTCTGACTTTGCTCTGGAATCTACTGGAACAGGCCCCAGCTTTCTTGCATCTTCAAAGGAATACAAATGCTTGGGAAAAGGACAGATGGAAGAATATTATATTTGTGGCACGCGGCTGGTGGTGGTGCCCAGCCAGGACACCCAGGAGGACAGGAGGAGGGCTCATTCCTCCTCCGGACCACGAGGGGGGCGGCCGCCCTGGTTCCTTTGAGGGCCACGGGTGCAGGGCTTGGAAGCCCAACCCTGTAGGGGCCCGTGGTCTCCGCCAGGGGGCGCCCCCATGCCTGAAGGACCCGGAACCCCAAAACTTCTGCCACACCAGGAAGTACTGGGGGGAAGAAGTTTGGGAACACCCGGAGGGCTTCCGGGAACACAGCTGGCACTTCCGCCACACAAGGGAGTGTCTAGGGAGTGTCGGGGATCACCTGGAGCCCATCCGGGCACTTATAAAAGGGGCCGCCTCCCTGCAAAGAGGGACTGGAGTCGGGTGAGGAGTGGACAAGGTTTTGGAGGCAGGAGAGAGGAGGCGGCCTGAGAGCAGGCAGACAGAGTGAGAGCCTGGACTTTGGGGGAGATTAGTGCTTTGGCACTGGGTTTGTGCACATATTGGACTAATTATTATGTTTAATAAACGTGTGGTGGACTTAAACATGGTGTCCGTCTGTCTGTGTCCGGGCAGCATATCACAATTACTTAGGACAAACAGTCATGATTATTAAAATGTAGCAGTTTAATGTTTGTGTGGAATTGCCGAAATCTTTGGATGTACACCTTTTGGCTTGTCAGCTATTACTATGTACAATCCATCCGATATCAAAACCCAAACTACATTATACTTTTTATATTTGAATATCACTAACTATATGTGAGAAGAGTCATCAATTAAAAGTCAAACAAAGATGAATATTCCATTGAAAATACAGACTGCGTCAAAGTCTTCTAATGAGACCGACGTCTATCCAAGATTCAGACCACTCAGATTATTGTAAAAAATCCCACATCAATTACATTATAAAGTTGTGTTCTCGGCTGCAAGTGTAGGGAGCTTACAATCATACAAATGGACAAAAGGCTGACAGTCACAGGGCACACTAATATTAACCGTGACCTGTAGGAGGCACCACGTAGGCCTAAATCCCAAACACAACCACAAGTCCAGGTTCAACTGTATGATTTTTTACACTACCAAATACATTAAACAGGCTTCTTTCCTCTGGTTGCACAAGCTCAATATATATTTTCTTTCTTTCTTCCTTGGCATTACTCCCAGGGAGCACTTCTAGGTCAATTGGAAGTTCCATAAAGGAGGGGTTAGGTTCCATCAGTGTTTTTTGTGTGACACTCCAGTTTTCCTCCAGCATCCCAAAGATATGCACAGGATTCTAAACTGACCATGTGTGTTTTTCCTGAGATGAACTGGTGTCCCATCAAGGAATGGTTTCTGGCTTTCACCCAATTCTTCTGGAATAACTCCGGCAACCTACGCTATTGATACAGATTAAGCAGGTTTGAGAATATCACATTATTTATTTAACCTAATCTGTATGTTTAGCATTATGAGAGATAACTGGAATATGGACAGAAATTTCTCACAGGTAGAAGGTAAAACAGGGAACAAGTTACAGTTGAAACAAGCACCCCCAGAACCGTGAGACAGTGGCGCTAAGCACTGTGCCACCATGAAATTCCAAAAAGATTATTCATCTTCTGAATCTTGTAATTCCAATACTTTGTCATTAGGTTACCAAGGAATAGCATGATAAATATAAATAAAAGACAGAATGTTAAAGTCTTAATAGAAATAATATTTCGGAAAATTTAAGCATGTACAGTCCACTAGAGAAAACAGAGAACTAATGGATTTGTTTTTTTTTTTCTCTAGGGAAATTACTTCTGTGATTTCTGTCCTTTGTCGGTTAAGGAGGTCAGGGAACAGATGTAGCTCTGTGAGCTCCCAGGAGTCCACAAGGAAAGAATCCAACAAAGTACAAGGATACAAACTATAACAAATGACATTACTGTAGTGCAAACAAATGACAGTCGTCACTGCAAAGCAAAAATAAGGCCAAAGAGAAGCCCCAGATGATCCAGCAGTCCTCTGCTGCTCATTACTAACGTGGATGTGCTTTATCGTTTATTAATTCAGCATGGAGGGCATTAACTCTAGATGTGG
The DNA here is from genome assembly GCF_900747795.2 of Erpetoichthys calabaricus. Lineage (NCBI taxonomy): Eukaryota > Metazoa > Chordata > Cladistia > Polypteriformes > Polypteridae > Erpetoichthys > Erpetoichthys calabaricus. The sequence continues at coordinate 23,406,334 of NC_041411.2, forward strand.
TGTGGCCTTTGTTAATGAAGACTTTACAATGTTTGTGCCCTCTCCCTAATGTGTTTTCTGTTTCTTTAATATTTGCTTTTCAAAAACATAAAGCCATAAAAGTATATTTGGATAATATCTTAGATTAAAAGGTTACATATTTAGAAGAGGTTTTCAAATACATGTAAAGAAAAGCAAACAAGGGTATTGATTTATAGCAACACACAGAATCAAAGGTTAAACTCCTCTTCTCCATTCAAGCGCTGGACATAGAATATCAAAGATGCACTGTCAACGGGGAACACTCCTGGTTTTGAAATGTTTGCTTAGTGGCCATCATAACGCCTCCAGTTAAACTGGCAGAGTAAAATTAACACTTGAAAGTATCAAAACAATGTTCCCATATAAGGAGCGCTACATGTTAACTTAGCACAGTAAGAGTTAACCTTAATGCTGGGGAATATGCTGTGCAGTTTGCAGTTTTTCCCCTAACTGTTTGTCTTGGCTGCTATGCATGGTCTTCATGCCTAGGATGACACAATCACAGCTTTAAGCCTCTTTTTATTCCTCATATTCTGACCTCTGTCTTTTTGTTTGTCTCTAAGTCTTACTAATGCCTTCTTCTTACTTCCTGTCCAGCTCTTGACAATGTCTTGCGTTTTCTCTTGCTCATGATGACTACTTCAGGCCCTATTCCAGAATTCTACAGTCACAGGCCTTCTGTTCTGAAGACATAAAAATCCACACCATATGTGGCTTATGTTGTTAACTGTGTGCCGCACTACTCCAGACAGTCGTTAGCACCCACTGTCCAATAAACATTTACCTCATTGCTATACAGCTTTCCATAAAGGAAACAACTGAAAACCATTACTGATCTGGGATTTAAAATGAGATTCAGTGGGCTTTCACTCAGTGATGCACATGGCTTCTTGTCAGACAGTGACCTCACCCAGCAGGAACATTCTGCTAGGCTTCTGGCTTGAGAGTATTTTAGGATGGTGAAAACTGCAATCATTTGCAGTGTGCCTATGGTGCGAGGATCTCTCCGAGGGTACACCCCCTATTTTTTGATAGGCATGTCCAGGCCCCGTCTCATTAAGACTTCATCCCAAGTAGGAGGCTGTTTACTTTTTCGCTGGGAATGCAGCTCTACACAGTGTGATAGTACGAAACTGGACCAGAAGGCAGCAGCAAGTAAGTTCAACTGATTTTTCTAAGTGGGTCGAAGTTAAGGCCCATGCCAGTGTTTGTAATTGAATACAGAAAAGAAAAAGAAAAAGATTCACTTGACTAGCAAAGAATGGTATAAGAACTACACAACATTTCACTTCTCCAAAAGTCTGACATTTATTTACTGTTTACCATGTAATACATGAGAGGAGATTTACTGAAAACAACTTGAAAATACATATTTAGCAAGTGTTCATTTTAAGATCTGTTATCCATTTAGCCATGAACAAATTCCACCTAGTATGGAGCCAGTGCTGTGTGTTCTTATCATTTAATAGAAAGAGACAAACTTGTGTTCGTACAATGTAGCGGAAAATATTAACACCTACCTTATTAGCAGCTGGTCTTAAAAATGCAATGTAAAGCTAGTGTGAGACTGTCAATAGCCGGCTGGAAAAACAAAATCCTGTGTTACACTGCTAAGGTATATAAATAGCTACCAAGTGAGAAATCAGTCAACTACTGGAATTAAAAATTAAACCAGGGTTTCGAGGGCTTGTCATACTCACTCGCTGAACTTACACAACTACAGTATGTCTGTTATCACTAGAGGTGTTTAAGCATCCAAGCAAATGCCAGAAGCACTTCTAGTCATTTAAGGCAGGGCCTGGACAAACACATGGCCTGGGTTACAAAGACTTTGATTTTTCAACAAGCTCCAAAGCCGGCAAGAGTGGTTTGTTTTTTCTAAGTTTAATACCACATTGGAATTGTTGGCAGCTGTTGACATTCTCTCTATGAACACAATGAATTCCAAGAATATTAAGAGGAACTAGCAGAGCAACCAGACCACTGCTCAGAAACCATACACTAGGCCATATTTTAGTGATGCACAAAAGGCAGTCGGCAGGTTTCAAGGGGATGTGTAGCCGCTGACTAAAACTCACGTTTTATGCCAAAACTTTCAGCTAAGGCACGACAGACATGTCATGGTCCAACTTTTAGGCAAACGATATTCTAATAGTGAGAACAAGCTCAACACCCCTAAAAGAAGACATATTTGATTTACAAGCACAAAACAATTTACTGAATGTTGACACTACAATAAAAATCAATATTTACATTATGTAATGCAGACTTTCAGTACAAGTTAATCTAACTCAATTTATTTTATGTAGTGCTCTCCTCAGTAGTGTTAAATTACACTGACAAATATAAGCTCTGTATGATTAATAAGTGACCATTTATTTATCTAGTCTACTGCAGTATCTACCATTCTTTATATTAAGAATTGACCTATTAGGTATTCATTAATGTGACTTAACCTGGCATTCATTTTCTAAACCTTATTCGGTATAGGCACAAGGAGAACTAGTATATGTCCTGCAAGCACAGGGTGCAACCCTGGAGGAGACACCACAAACCAAACATCACTTTGGGCCAATTCAAACTTTTTTTCAGTTCACTTGACAGCATATCTTTGGATTTTGGACACCACAGAACAAACCCATACAAACATCACAAGTCACACTTATGCATTCACTAAAATGTATTCATATCATGACATGTTATCAATCAAACACGTCTCTTATGGAATGAAACAGGAAAGCAGAGCACTGAAGGAAATACATAATCCTCACATAGACGGTGACCAAGCAGGGAAATGAACTCCGGTCTCTGGAGGTGTAAAAACAGCACGGTGTTAACCACAGTGCCACCAAATAATCCGCAACAAAATAACTGCAAATCAATAAACATTAATTTACAAACTACTTAAATGTCTGTAGTACTAATTGTTGTACCGTGTTATCCATTATGAATGTAGTGAGAAGTCGAGCAAAATGACACCTTTTATTGACTAACTAAAAAGATTACAATATGCAAGGTTTTGAGGCAACTTAGGGCCCTTCTTCAGGCAAGATGTAATTTTAAGTTTACATCTTGCCTGAAGAAGGGGCCTGAGTAGCCTCGAAAGCTTGCATATTGTAATCTTTTTAGTTAGCCAATAAAAGGTGTCATTTTGCTCGACTTCTCACTACTTAAAAAAAGCTAAAAACATGTAATCAAATGTAATAATAAAGTCTGTTTTATTTTTGAGGTCTCTGCTACACATTCTGGGTATACTGTCATTAAATAGTGAGTTCTATTACATCGAAAAGCGCTATATAAATGTAAAGAATTATTATTATTATTACATTAAAAAGAGAGTTGAATTGCTGCTAGATGAAGGCATTTGAAAGGCTTGAACAACTGTACGTCCTCAGGCTCTCTCTTGCTGGGGCCTCACTCTTTTTTTTCTCAGCAGAGGGCAGCAAATACACATAAAAACGGGAGATTTCAGGCAAGAGGCAATGTAACATCCATCTCACTAGCGGAGGTGTTGCACGGGTAGGGCCAACTAGTGGTTCTCAAATAGCCTTAAATGGGCCTTTTTTCAAAGAAACGTCAACACAGAGCACCACAGACAAATGCTGCTCTTTAAGCCTCTAAAACAGACTCCATTGCACCATATGAGATGATGAGGATGCACACCTCCTAAATTCTGCCTTCATGCCACAATCCTGACTGTTACAACAATAAATACATCCCTTGACACTGGCTTTGTGCCGGACACTAGTAAAACCACTTCTGTAACTCCAATGTTAAAAAAGAACAGTCTTGATGCAAACAATCTTAGCAATTTTCAGCCCATTTCTAACTTACCTTTTCTCTCAAAAGTTCTTGAGCGTGTTGTAGCCTCTCAACTCACCAGTTACTTAACTTCTAATAATTTGATGGAACCCTTTCAGTGTGGTTTCAGGGCCCAGCACAGATGTGAAACTGCTCTGCTATGGGTAACCAATGATTTACTTATGGCAGCTGACTCTGGACAAACCAGCATATTAATTCTGTCAGACCTCAGTGCAGCATTTGACATGGTCAGACATGACATTCTACTGTCCTGAATGGAGAACATGCTGGGTATCTCTGGCACTGCCCTCCAGTGGTTTATGTCTTATCTGACTGATAGGCAAGAGTTGGTTAGTCTTGGCAACAACAGGTCCAGCACAGTGCCGGTCACACAAGGAGTTCCTCAGGGCACTGTCCTGGGCCCTCTGCTCTTCTGTGTCTGTATGCTTCCCCTTGGCCATATTATTCGTAGCTTTGGACTGGGTTATCATTTTTTATGCAGATGACACTCAACTCTATTTCAATGTTAAAAGCGAATCTTCATCAGAGTTTTCTCAGATCACAACTTGCCTCAGTGAAATTAAAACCTGGATGGTGCAGAACTTTTTAAAATTAAACTGCAACAAAACTGAACTGAACTCCTGCAAATTGGAACTAAAGCTCAACTTAAGAAAATGAGCTCCTTCTCAGTCACTCTTGACGGTGATCTCATCAGACCTTCTAATGCAAGGAATCTTGGTGTCATTTTTGATTTCTCCCTTCTTTATTCCACCCACATAAACCACATTAAGAAACTTTCCTACTTTCACCTCTATAACATATCACGTGTTCGCTCCTTCCTCTACTTTTCTAATGCTGAGAAACTTCTCCCTGCGTTTATCACATCCCACATCGATTATTGTAACTCTCTACTGGCAGGTGCCCCTTCTATTCTTATATCACAGCTCCAGCTGATTCCAAACTCTGCTGCAAGAGTCCTAACATGGACCAGCAACAGTGAGCACATAAGACCCATCCTGCTTCACCTTCACTTACTTCTTGTGTCTTACAGAATTGAATATAAAATTCTTTTATTAACCTACAAAGCTTAAATGGCCTTGCACCGGACTACGTCAGTGACCTTCTCCACCCACTAAGGTCCTCTGATTCTGGCAATCTTGTTGTGCCCCACACTAACCTGCCCTCTATGGTTGACAGGACCTTCAGGTGTATAGCGCCCAGACTTTGGAATGACCTCCCTAAATTAATTCTTTTAAAAAACAACTGAAAACTCATCATTTCAGGAAGGCTTTTAACTTAACCTGACGTTCTGCCTCCTTTTTCAGTCTTTCTCTCTGTCCAGATGCTCAGTTATTTGTATGTGTGTTTTATTATAAATGTTATTTGTTCCAGGGTTTTAGTATTTAACTTAATATTTTACTCTGCTTTACTTTTTCTTTTATTCTATTGAATACATTGTATATTCTGTATTTATCTGTTTAGTGTTCTATGCAGAAAATATTTGTAACCAATGTTACATATACTGTACAAGCTGTTTTCTCTGAGACTCTGTGATGTATCTTGAGCATGGGAAAGGTGCTATATAAATAATAATAATACTAATAATATAGATATTATTATTATACATGCTTCACAATAAATAACAATACTAACTGATGTGTTTGGTCCAAAATGTGGTCTGTTATTTAAAGAAAACTTCAGAGAGTATTAAAGTGACGATGTTAGAGTGATTCTAGTAGTATTTATTGACCAGCTGTGGCCTTCTGATCTCTACAACTGAACTCTTGTCATCTGTCTTATAAGCTATTATTTTAATAAACAAGATGAATTACTGGGCAATCATTTTATACAGAAAGGGAAGACATATTGCACACTCTGCGAGTGGCATCTCATCCAGAACTGTCCTGTAGCACTGTAATCAACAAAGAGGGCTCAGAAAACAGATGGGTAGTTAGATCTAGCATAGTTTTATTCATCAAGCATCGTTTGTTTTAAGCTTTTTTATATAACATGTATAATCAGGGTGGTTTGTAAAGTTCACATAACCATTTTTATAATTACTAGAAATAAACCATTTTTATAATTACTAGATGACTAGTAAAACACCTACAAATGTTTTATTTTCCAACATGCACTGTTAATATTAACACAATATAAATAAGTAAATATTAACACAAATACAATGAAACACACCTACAGATTTTACAACTTGAAGCAAATGATAAAAATGCTCTTGTTGTCTTATTTCCTCATCACATTTAGCTTGTAAATGTTTCTTTTTGCACTGTGGTGCGGTGCTTATTAAACTGCACTCCTCATAGATTCAGAGATTGACTGTACATTCATTTCATGGCCTTGCCACCATCTGTTTAAAGTTCTCTCCATGTTCACCAAGGTTTAGTCCCACATCCTAAAGACGTGCGAACGATTATGACTCTACTGAATGCTGTTGGAACAGGCGTCTGCACTCACCTTCCTGATGGTGAGTAATGATTAAAACGGTTTTAGGAAATAAATGAAGTGCTGGATCTTCCTAGCTTTTCCCTTCTCACATCCATGCAACAGTAAAAATGTTTGGTTCTGTTAAACAAAATGTCCAAAAAATAACACCTGAATTATTGTGATATTAATATTATATACTACTCCCATTTATTTGCACTGTGATTAAGGTTACCTCCTGACAGTTTCAGACCCCCTGGGATTGAACACCAGTGGTGTCAGTATATGGAGTTTGCATAGTTTGCCCGTGGCCAGCTTTCTGGGGTTTCTTCCAAAGCCCAAATGCATGCATGCCAGGCTGACCTGTGACTCTAAACAAGCTAAGTGTGAGGAGGTGCAGCTGTGTGCATTCAGAGTTGACTCTTACTTTGTCCCTACGGCTGCCAGGGTAGGTTCTGCCCCCTATGGCACTAACAGAAGATTAAGTGGCATCAGTAAATGAAGGGCTATATGGATAAATGGAAACATCTGAATATTTGTAATGCCCACCTGTGAATATGAAATCCAAGTATCTTACATGCAGTCACTCTACTGAGCAGCAGGTGGCAGTGTACCACAGCACATAGTAAAGTGCAAGTGTCACATTATGAAAGCTCTAGTGATACATTCCCCAAGAAAATAGAGATGCTTAAATTTTATTCTAATACAAAAATTGTCTAACACTTTGTTTTCCAGTTTGGGAAAAGAAAACCAAAAAATACCTACTATGAATATCAGGCATCTAAAAACAGATAACAATAGTGAGTGGGGAGCATTCAATTATGAGGAGTGCTAAGAAGCTGAGGCCATCAGTACTGATATGTTTCAACAAATACCTACAACATACAATACATCAACAGATAAGTATTTGTTCCATGTCAAACCTATATGGCCTTGAATGTGTGTGCTTGTGAACACTGTTTCTAATCATTAACATCAGGAATTAAAGCCATCCATCCATCCATCCACTGAGCCTGCTTAATCTCACTTTTGGGTTGTTGGGGCGCAGAGCCTGATTACATGCAGAGTGAGAACGAATCTGGGACAGGGACACAAATCAAGAAACCCCCATCAGTCGTTTTTCTTTGCATAAGAATACTGATCTTGGCTTAAACATATCTGTGGCGCTGATTTGACTTCAGCTTTCAATGATTTTATTTCATTACATATTTATTTTTACAGGCACTGTTATTGCCCTAGTGCACACTGTAAACAACTGGTTCCTACATCCAGCTGACGTGCATGGCCTATGGCAAACTGCACAACAGTTTAGGCTTTTCCTGGGTGGCATATGAACATTTGAAAAGATTTGTGTGGTATATTTGGTTTTTCTGATGATATTGCCAGCATTTGAGTACAAATCTAGGTTATCAGATTGTGAGCTTTGGCTCGATGGCATGAAACCAACACTCTGCACAAGAACTGCAACTAATGATATCTATTACATTTGTAACAGGTTTTAGTCTGTTATAAGTACCATTCAGTAATGATCTCAAACCCACTTAATGAAATACAGGAAGGCAGGGGCAGCTGGGGCTTATCTGGGAAGCAGCAAGCACAAACGAGGCAGGATCGAGAGTCATAGAAGGAACACCAGTCCATCATGGGCTCACTCATGCACACACCTGCACTCACACTGATAGCTGTCTAGAATCACCAGCTAACAGAACACACAAGCCTTTGGAGATGTGGCAGAAAAACAAGACCACCAAGACAAGAATCCATGCAGACACTGACAAGACCATGCAAGCTCAACTGGCCAACTTTGTGGTCATACCAATAGTATTGAGTTATCCCTGCCAGCGGGGTGTTGTGCCCCATAACTACGCAGGATATTACACATTTGAAGCATGTTTCCCCTTGATGCCAGAGGAAGTCAGCCTACTTCAGAAGGTAATGTACCACCAAGGGTGGGTAGTTATAGCAAAGGGAGTAGCTATTTCTTGAGTCACTTAAAGTGGAAGAATATGGAGGACGTGATCACACGTGGCAGGAGCTTCCCCAGCCTGATAGGTGGCAGAAGGGAGACACTGTATGCTGTACACAGTGTATGGATTGCAATATAGAATTAGGACACATAATAAAGCAGTGACCCAAAACAAGTTATAAATATAAGAAACAAAAAACAGTCAGTAATATGAAAAGAAAACAGTATATTACTTTTTACAATTAAGATGTGGTTCAAAGACTAACCTATAAAAATGTTCTTGTTACATACCTGAAAAATGATGAAAGTTTCATCAGGAGATTATTATTAATCTATTTATGATGAGAATTTATGATATGTTTCAGAATGAAAGCAGGTCCCTTTCATTTTTGTGTTCATATTAGTCCTTGCTTTCTATTTTAGTCCTAACATTTATAAATTATTTGACATTGTGTCACTGCTTCATTGTGTGTGCTGCTACTTATGGCCTTCTTAATAGACCAACAGAGTTCAGAATTGCCGAAGTAAATAGGGCATCGAGGAGGTTTTCTCGGAGGACACTACCAGGAGTTCCCAGGACTACTCCTGACCCTGGAAGTTATCCCTGAGTGATTCCTATCCTTCATGGCCAACACAGAGCTCAGGCTGGAGTTAGTAGGCGAGCAGAGCCAGTGGAAGGAGACATGGAAAACGTGTGGCTGTAGATCTGTTGCATTACTACATTATTATTTTCTGCAGGAAAACATACTACACTGAAGGCCCACACTTTGTCGTCCATTCCTGGGTTTTGATTCCTGCAGAGGAGGCTGACAAAGATAAGCAAGCTACAAGTGCCATAGAGGAATATACTGACCATCATTTCTATCTCTAACATATCTTTAGCATTGTGATTGCCAAAACTGGTATCATACTTGACAACACGGGATTACATACAAGACATGTTTTACAGCTATACATGTGACAGGAAATTAAACCAGTGCTTTTTGTTACTATAGAACTTTATTTAAATACTTAATGATAGACAGGAACATGTGGAACTAACGCAGGAAAATGCTTCCAAACAGAGACTACTCATCTTTCTTTATTAGCCAATGGCAGAACTTTGCTGGTCACAAAACAGCATTTGTTTAGGAAAAGTCGCTGCAAAAATCTTGTGTGTCTCATTCTTTGCTCAGATTCTTGTCACAATATGTTGTTCAGGTTTCTGGGAAAAATGTGACTGAAGAACTTAAAACTACTGCAAAATATGTGTATTTCTAATTTTCTAGTGAACATAAATTTCACACTACTACTCTTTTCTGAATGTGGAATGAGAGAAGAAAAAGACCAACTAATAAACAGTGAGATGAATTAGAGGTAGAATGGCACAACCGATTCTGAAACTGCTTGGAACAAAAGTCTACAGCCACAGGGGGTTCATCAGAACTATAATTGGAAACCACAGATCAATTTTCTCAACTGGGTGCAGACTACATCTTTTTTGACGTAACGCTGATGAATTAACGGCACTCACACTCCTCGCAGCTAGACGTAAATGTAAAAGCACATTTTGAGCCCCATGCCATCCACCCCCTGCCACCATCCAAACTGTCTGAGCACCACAATTAGAGATCGCCTAGGACAAAATCAGAGCCCAGGCAGGCTACATTAACAAGGTGTAGCCCTGTTGTGTCATGTCCTGTCCTGCGGTGGTCGTTGACGCAAACCTGTTTCAATACATTACATTCAAAATTAAAATCTTATTTAACGCAGTTACTTTCCACCACATTTAGGTGTAACAAATGACTCTGAACTTCTAGGAATTATATAAATAACTGCAAAGGCATTCATCATTTATTCACAACTTTGTACGTGGAAATCAGTTTTATTCATCATTCAGCTGGGATTTCTTTTAAATAAAGGCAGACAAATTTCAAGTCAGATTTTTTAGTAAACCAACTGAAATGAATAGGCACATGAATTATGTATGAATATAATATTAATAAAATAATTGAACTGTTAACTCGGTGGGACACAATATTAGACAAGTTTATTCAAGTGAGTATTTAAATTGTAGGCCTGAGTGTTCATTTTAATTTCTCCTCATGCAATCCCAGGCTTCAAGAATACCATCATTACAAGTCTTAACTCTCAGATTATGAAGTTTAAAAAGATAAGCTGTACTACTATATGGTGGCATTGTGGTTAGCACAGCTTACCACACAGCTCCAGCAGCCTGGGCTCCATTTTACGCCTAGTCACTGTCTATGTGAGGTGTGCACATTCTCCTTATGTCACTGTGGCTCTTCCATGCATTCTAAGATCTTCTCCCACAAGCCAATATATGCACATTAATTGAGAACTCGAAATTGTCTCTACAAGTTAGTGTGAGCATTAGCATGTAGACTGCGGCCGTCATTTTATTTGTATTTACTGCATGATGATTTTTGTTCTAGTTTCATTACGTAATCATTTTTCAATAAGTCACAGCATGAGCTTGCCCAACTGGCGGTGCACTATATAAAATCACTGCAGTTGAATGACATTTAATTGCAAATGCTGCTTTTCTTGTTGGTTCTGTTTGTTTAAATAATACATACACAATTTCACCTCACCCTCAAAAAATGGCAGAAGTGTACTACATTCCAATAAGCCTTTTCAGAATGCTGAGTGCTGCTGTCTCCACAAGATTACAAAACTGTTTATATCTGTCGGTGAGGGAGTCATACGGTACCCTAGCAAACAGCTCACTCAGCTGGTATAACTGTTCTAAGTTTGGTTACGTTTTGAAACCATCATAATGGCTAAATAAACACTTATTGATGCCAGAAAGTGTTTACTACAATTTGTAAATCTCAATATTTCCCTAAATAAAGCATGAATGCTTTAGTTTTCTAAGCCCACTAAAACTTTACAGTACATTTTGAATTATGCTATGTGTGTTTTTTAAAGGCTGGGTTGTAAAACAGTTAACAGCGGTGCTTGAGAGCTGCATGATCTGTATTCAAGCCCAGACCTGTGCATCCTGTGTCCTTCTGAGGTCTTTTTGATTGTTCTTCAGGTCCTAAATATAAGTGTACTCACATTCACTCACACTGAGCCAAGTTTAGATCACTGGTCAACTTCACCTGCTCATATTTCTGGATTACCTGGAGAAAAAAACCCACAAAGACCCAAGGAAAACTTGCACACTCCACAGAGATAGGTGTCACCTGACAGAGTGGGATCCAGGCTCCTGGGGCTGTGATGCAGTAGCAATAATCGCTGTGCCACTGCATGGCACCTCAGCTCGGTTAATTCTTGTACAGAATTCTCAGTAGATAGCGAGGGTTGTACAGATACACAAATAGGCAACATTAACACTGGAATTCAAAGACTGTACTATACACTATGTCCTTCCATTTTAAAAGCCCACTTATCCAGAACTATCCCAGCAAGCATTGGGGAACAATCCCTGAATAGGGTGAATGGAGTGAACACATGCACAAACCTATCAATACAAACCAACACATATTTATATATAGTACAACACACTCAGATTAGTATGCTCAAAGTTCAACAGGAAATAAACATTGGTACCCAGTTTCAGGCTCTTTACAGTCACAGTGAATACAGAATTAAAAACAAAATGAATCAATTTCTTATGCTTCTTTTGTCTAAGCTCTACAGCCCTGGGTGTGCTGCAGGAATCAACCCTGGATCCATCACAGCTATTGTGATCTGCTTGTGATCTGCTTTGAGCAGTGTGCTACTTCCAGTGTGACAATCTTTCTTCAGATCTCAACATTTTTTGTTTATAGTTTTTCATCCCTGACCTGCACTTGAATAGCCAGCTGATAACAGATGGCGCAATTGGCTTTATGTAAAATTACAATGCTGGGCCTGAGACAAAGATGTTGGGTGTGTTTTTTTTTTTTTTGCCTGTTCCTAACCTAAAATTTCCAAACTCACTTAGACTAATTCAGTGTGCTATGGCAGTGTCTGGTAGCACTAGGTGTACAGCAGGCACCAATTCATTGTAGGGCTCATTCACAGACATGGTCACACTCACAAGTGGCCAGTTTGGACCTGTTGGTTGGACCAAAAAGGTTTTTTTTTTTTGTAAACACTACATTCACTAGAAACGCATGCAAACTTCGCACAGCCAGTCAGGTGATGGATTTGAACCTAGGGCAATGAATCCAAATGGGGACTGGCCTAACCATGATGCCTAATGGAGGCTTTGCAGAAATAGTTAAGTGACTCAGATTCTGAAGCGACCACAAAAAAAGTGAGCAAAGGTGTGGTGTGTGTACATTTTTCACATGTAATGGTTGGCTAAGCAGCTCACTTGCAGCAGTAACATAATTAAAATGAGTACATCACTGTTCGCAGACAGAGTGGTGCAGTGGTAGCGATGCTGTCTTTGTGTCCCAGGTGCTCCCTGTGTATGGGTTACAAGTTCTCCCTGTATTTGTGTGGGTTTCTTCCTATGGTCCAAAGACATGCAAGTTATGTAAACTGGCCCGTGTGTGTGTTCACCTTATAATGGACTATCACCCTGTCCAGAGATTGTTCCTGCCTTTCATCTGATACTTACTGGGATAGGCTCCAGCTCCCCAACAACCTTACTCTGGATAAGTGGCAAACCTCTCTATTATATTATACAGGCAGTGTGGCCCCATAGTATAAGATAGATAGATAGATAGATAGATAGATAGATAGATAGATAGATAGATAGATAGATAGATAGATAGATAGATAGATAGATAGATAGATAGATAGATAGATAGATAGATAGATAGATAGATAGATAGATAGATAGATAGATAGACAGACAGACAGACAGACAGACAGACAGACAGACAGACAGACAGACAGACAGACAGACAGACAGACAGACAGACAGACAGACAGACAGACAGACAGATAGATAGATAGATAGATAGATAGATAGATAGATAGATACTTTATTATTCCCAAGGGGAAATTCACATACTCCAGCAGCAGCATACTGATACAAAAAAACAATATTAAATTAAAGATTGATAATAATGCAGGGAAAAACAGATAATAACTATGTATAATGTTAATGTTTCCCCCCACGATCCTCAATCTGTCAGTGGAGCAGGACGGTGACAGCAGTCTGTCGCTGAAGCTGCTCTTCTGTCTGGAGATGATACTATTTAGTGGATGCAGTGGATTCTCCATAATTGATAGGAGCCTGCTGAGCGCCCGTCGCTCTGCCACAGATGTTAAACTGTCCAGCTCCATGCCAACAATAGAGCCTGCCTTCCTCACCAGTTTGTCCAGGCGTAAGGCGTCCTTCTTAATGCTGCCTCCCCAGCACACCACCGCGTAGAAGAGGGCGCTCGCCACAACCGTCTGATAGAACATCTGCAGCATCTTATTGCAAATGTTAAAGGACGCCAGTCTTCTAAAGAAGTATAGTCAGCTCTGTCCTTTCTTACACAGAGCATCAGTATTGGCAGTCCAGTCTAATTTATCATCCAGCTGCACTCCCAGGTATTTATAGGTCTGCACCATCTGCACACAGTCACCTCTGATGATCACGGGGTCCATGAGGGGTCTGGGCCTCCTAAAATCCACCACCAGCTCCTTGGTTTTGCTGGTGTTCAGGTGTAGGTGGTTTGAGTCGCACCATTTAACAAAGTCCTTGATTAGGTCCCTATACTCCTCCTCCTGCTCACTCCTGATACAGCCCACGATAGTGTCGTCAGCGAACATTTGCACATGGCAGAACTCTGAGTTGTGTTGGAAGTCCGATGTATATAGACTGAACAGGACTGGAGAAGGTACAGTCCCCTGTGGCGCTCCTGTGTTGCTGACCACAATGTCAGACGTGCAGTTCCCAAGACGCACATACTGAGGTCTGCCTTTAAGATAGTCCACGATCCATGCCACCAGGTATGAATCTACTCCCATCTGTCAGCTTGTCCCTAAGGAGCAGAGGTTGGATTGTGTTGAAGGCGCTAGAGAGGTCTAGAAACATAATTCTTACAGCACCACTGCCTCTGTCCAAGTGGGAGAGGGATCGGTGTAGCATATAGATGATGGCATCCTCCGCTCCCACCTTCTCCTGATATGCAAACTGCAGAGGGTCGAGGGCGTGTTGAACCTGTGGCCTCAGGTGTTGAAGCAGCAGCCTCTGCATGGTCTTCATCACATGTGATGTCAGAGCAACAGGCCGGAAGTCAGTCAGCTCACTAGGACGTGATACCTTTGGGACTGGCGTGATGCAAGATGTTTTCCAAACCCTCTGAACTCTCCCCTGTTCCAGGCTCAGGTTGAAGATGCGCTGCAGAGGATCCCCCAGCTCCGATGCACAGACCTTCAGCAGTTGTGGAGATACTCCATCTGGACCCGCTGCTTTGCTGGCACAAAGTCACGTTTCGCAAAAGCACAACAAACTGCATTCTCTGTAGGTTCTGACATTTTTCACCAGTGCAGCCAGTTCGTCGATCTTATTTGAGATTGAGTTCACATTTCCCAGAATCACAGAAGGCACCGAAGGCTTAAAACGGCACTTTCTCGCAAGCTGCTTCATTTTTAGCTTAGTGCTGGCTCTGCTGCCACGATACCGCCTTCTTACCTCGTCGGGTAAATAGTATCAGTTTTTAAATCAACAAATGTCAGTCCAACCCCAACCCCAACCACAGTGTGATTCTTTGAAAAATATATCAGTAACCAATGTATACAGGTACAAGGCCTTGGAATGGTGGAAAGGTGCTATATAAAGTGAATGTTCTTTATTTATACTCTGCAGCTCTGAGTGAACTCAATAGCACTGCTACGTCTGCATCATAAGCCTCCAGATCCATTAAGTTCCCTTTCTATCCAAGTGAAACCCCACTTTTTGTAACTCTGGAATGAATAATATTTCAGAACTGCCAATGATCTAGTCTGAGAACTGCATACTCCTAATAAAATTAAGACAGTATTTACAATGCTTAGAAGTATTTATTGCACCTCCCTGTATACATCTAAAAATCAATTGTAAATAAACAGCAAGGAATTAAATGAATGAAATATTGTCAAAGTAATTTATTTAACAATGTAATGCCTCCTGAGGGGTCTGTATAACACGCTCCTGAACTCTGTACTTGCAGTGAGTTCGCTACATAAAGTAAAGGTTGGTTGTTCATTTAAATTTAAACTCTTATTAGTGTCTTCTTGCCTGAGAAAGCAACATAATCATCCAATTACAATGCAACATGGACATGCTTCGAGACAATAAATCTGTGCTGTGTAAGTGGTCACATTTTGTCCTCAATGAGCTTTAGGTACGGACGTTGTTTAATACCCATGGTACTAAAGAGCATTTACAATTTCAAACATTAGAATATCATTTTATTGAAAATGACCTTAGAATTTAATTTCAGGTTTCAACTCTTGATGTTTGGTACTTAAAAATGCAATCTACTGTATACTGGCCTATGCAAATAGTTACCAATACAGGGTTACCAAATTGTGTTAAAGACATGATTGCCATTCAAAGGTTAAAGATGTTATGATAAATGTGCCAACCCAAAATAAAACAAAAAAGTCAGCTCTACAAAGAGAACCATGCAGTGGTGGCAGAATCATACAATCCTACCAGCCCTGTCAAGGGTTACTGCACAAGTACTTTCAGCTTTCTTTGATTGACGGGTGTTATTGATTTATAATCAACCGAATTAACTGTTGGTGCCACAGGTGTTC
Source organism: Erpetoichthys calabaricus (assembly GCF_900747795.2). NCBI lineage: Eukaryota > Metazoa > Chordata > Cladistia > Polypteriformes > Polypteridae > Erpetoichthys > Erpetoichthys calabaricus. The sequence goes on from NC_041411.2 coordinate 23,422,241, forward strand.
CTGGTAGAATTTTCTAATATGATTTTTCATATTATCACAATATTTATTCATTCGTTTATTTATTAGCAAGCCATCAAAGATTAAACCAAATAGATAAAATACATAATAAAAAGTTCTAAAAACAACCTAATAAGACAAAATGTCTGTCTAAAATAATACATTTTTAATCTAGTTTGATATGTAACTACAGAATCAGATGCTCTGGTGTGAAGGGGGAGACAGTTCCTGAGTTTGGAGGCTATAACAGATAAGGCTCTATCCCCTTTTGTTTTGAATCTAGTGTGTGGAATCACAAGTAAGCACTGGTCAGATGATCTATGAGGTCTACCTGTATGATAAAAATTCAGCATGCCTTTAACATGTACTGGAGCCAGACCATTCAGAGCTTTATAGTTTAAAACTAGGATTGTAAACTGGATCTTATAACTAACTGGCCACCAATGTAATGAGACTAACATATGGCTGACATGAGCAGAGTGCTTGTACTTGGTGAGGAGTCTTACAGCAGCATTTTGTATCAGCTGCTGCCTAGACAAAATGGTTTTGCTAATATTAAGAGATGAGAGCAAGAGCTTTATGTAGTAATACAGTCATGAAACATGGCAAAACTACTTGAATTATTATGATCCAAAGCTAAGTAAAGCTGTAGATCCTCAGCATAGCAATGGAACTGAATGTCATGCTTTCTAATAAGAAAGCCTAAAGGTGGCATCTAGTCAGAAAGTCATAAGGGACCCAGGACAGAACCTCATAGTACACCACAATTTAAGTTGGAAGTTGAAGATACTGTGTTCCCACTGATGACTAAATGTTGTATTTGACAAATAAGAAGAAAACTACAGTGTATTTTAAAGCTGTTCCAGATATGATTCAGTCTGTGTAGCAACACAGAGTGATCAATGGTGTCCAAAGGCTGCATTAGATCAAAGACATTACTAAAACTGAGGTCTTGCTTGAGTCCTCATTTCTAAGAAGACCACTAGTGACCCTAAAGAGTGCTTTTTCAGTGCTGTGGTTTTCTCTGAATCCTGACTGAAATTTTTTAAAAAACACTGTGCTTATTTATGACTGCTAAAAGTTGACCTGAAGTTTTGAGATAGACCTATCATTATTTAAATTATGCCAGTCTAGATCAGGCTTTTTAAGTAGAGGATGGACAATTAAAGTTTTAAAATGATGTAGTATACAGCCACTTAATAGTGAACTGTTAATAACAGCCAAAATGGTCAGCCCAACAGACCTGATGACCTCTTTGAGAGCTTTTGTTGGAAAATGCATGGGAATAGGAGAAAGACTTCATTTGAGATATTACATCAAATAGCTCTGGTTCTAAAAATGAAGCTAAAAGATTTAAACTGGGACCTGCCGTGTCAACATAGGAGACAAGAGGAGTGATGGATGCCTTCAGTGTGTCAATTTTATCAGTAAAAAAAGAATAAAAATTAATTGCAGTTAAACATAGCACTGTTGGCCTACCTTGATGTCAGGCTGACAAGGCCATTTAAAGTTTTAAACAGGAAGCTGGGATTATGATGGTTCACATCAATGAGGTCAGAAAAATAAGATGCTCTACTGCTTTTACAGCATTATTATATGTAGACATCAGTTAACAGTTTTTATCACAATATGCTACCCAGCAGTTGACATTTTGTATGTTATAAGCATGCATTCTATTAAAATTTACTTGAGTGCACTTCCTGATATGGGAATCAAGTTTATCTGGCAAACTTTTTTGATGGATACAAGAAAATTAAAACATAACTTGCAAGTATTTTTTTATCAATATGAAACAAAGGGCCATCCGCTGTTATGGCTATTAAAGCAGCACAAGCCAATTGCAGGAGTATTTTTTCGAAAAGGCACCACGAATGTACAGACATTTGCAGTACAGCTGGAAAATCTGAGAAGGTAGGAAAAATCATCAGCACACCTGCCTGACTGCTTTTGCATGTTTTCTGTAGACCACACAACTTTAACAAAATGGACTTGTAATTTTATTTTTTATCACATGAAACTTTTAAAAGTGTCATAAGGCCACCAGAATGCAGACAAACCAGAAATGATGCTTACAAGGAAGATACATCAGCAGTTTTCATTTTATTGTTAAATATATTATAATTTATTAAAACAATTGAAAATTCAGCCCTTCCAAAAAAAATCCAAAGAGGTAACCCACTCTGCACTCCTCCATATTTTGTCCCATTTTGTAATTATTAGAAATTAATTATTAATGAACTATCTAAATCAGGGGTGTCCAACCCTAGTCCTGGTGGGCCGCCGTGGCTGCAGGTTTTCATTCTAACCATCTTCTTCATTAGTGAGCTGTTTTTGCTGCTGATTAACTCGTTTGCCCTTCGTTTTAACTGACGTGACTCAGACCCCCTTAGTCGTTTCTTTTGCCTTAATGAGTAGCCAAACAATAATGATACACAAAACAAGACCAGCTCACCTGAAAATAAAGAAAGGTGAAGGTCTCAGTCATGTTGGTCTGCTCAGGTCACCAAAACAGCTTGATGGAAAATCAACAGTCTGCTGTGGCCGAACGTGAGCAGCAACATGTCAGGATATTCAATAACGGCTTTAATCAACAACAAGAATTGGCTTCTCATTAAGAAACTGGTTGGAGTTTGAAGCCTGAGTTTAGCTGGTGATTTGTCAGCTCATTTCAGGTCTCATTTCTGTTTGGCTGCCATTTAATGAAGAAACAAATTAATTCAGAGGACTGAATCCTTAAAAACATGGCTATTAAAATGAAGGGCAAAGAAGTTAATTAGCAGTGAAAACTGGTCACTGATTAGGAAAAGGGTTAGAATGAAAACCTGCAGCCACTGCAGCCCTCCAGGCCTGGAATTGGACACTCCTGATCTAAACAATCTGAAGTGGCTTTACCATTTTAAAAGTTTACATCTGATTTGCCCTGCCCTTACCGCATGAAGTGCTGGGAAGATAAATGCTGCCATCTGAAAGGTGAACATTAAAATAATCTTTCAGGAAAGAACACTTATTTTATTAATCCATTTAATCAGTCTGTTAATATTCATTAGAACTCTGGGGTCAGGTCACATTAAATTTTTGCTACATTTATTAATTAAACACCAAGTGGAAGGACAACTCCAAGTTGTCAGTGTGATCACGAGATGTGCAGGCAAGCTCTCGCATGCTTCATCAGCCAATCACCAGATGCATCTTGCATAAATACAGCTAATCAGAAAAAAGGGCAAATTAAAAAGCGAGTCAGATCTTTAGCAGCTCTCATAAAAGTCAGAAGAAATAAATTCTGTGTGAACTCTGTGTGAAGGGTATTAATGTGAAACTTTCCTCCTTGGGATCAGTTTGTTCTTACACACAGTTTTATTTGCCTTGCTTCCAGGATCGTTTGTTGTACATCATGCAGTCGCCACAAATAATTCATTACAATCAATATGCGGGGCAAAGAGCAAAAGTAAAGTAAACCCACATTCGCCTTTTTATCCATCTTATCTGTCTTCACTCTGTGGCTAACTGCATTGCTTTCATATCTTGGACAAATAATGAGATCGGCTGCTGAAGCCACGTGCTTATGAGATTCGGTCACCTTGCTTTTTAGCTCTTAATCGACCCATGTCATCTGCCATACTGTAAATCATTTCTCATTCGTGCTATAAAGGATGTCTCTGGGCCGTGTATGGCTTAGATGGGCCATAATGCGGGACATCTTTCAAGGTGGTCTGTCTGCCAGTGGCTCTATCACTTCATGGCTTAAAGGAGCATAACGCACTAAGGTGTCACTTGCACCTAGAGCTGTTTCTTGACTATTTGAGGTGCTATGAGGGACACCTATGGCAGGAACCTTACCTCTCTTCCCTATCAGGATTATGGCTCACTTATGCAAGGAATGTGTATTTGATGTGCATGATAAAGAAAATTTCTGCTGTGTCTCAGAAGAAAGTCTAATGAGAGGAGGCAGTTTACAAGGAGCAACACCAAGGTGAGCACGAGTAAAAATGGTAAGCTACTTGCACAGAATTCTACACATTGCAACAAGACACTCTGTGTTCTTCACAGATCTGAGATACAGTAAGTAAGCACAGCATGGAGAAATGGGCTGAGCATCCATCCATTCCTTGAACCATCTTATTTTATTAGTATCACAGGTTGCCTGAGCCTTTCCCAGCAGCAACCAGAACAAGACAAAAAACAGCCCTGGCCCAGATGAGAGGTGATTCAGCAGAATACTGTTACGCTATGGTCATTTTGTCTGCTAGTCTGTTCAGATGTTTCAATTGCTCTGAGCCAGGAGGTGGCACCGGTGTGCAAACTGTATCACACAGGGGAACAAAAACACACTGGAACCCTCGAGGGTCAAAATTGTGGTCTATCTTGTCTGTATGGTCCCAGAGAGCAAGTATACAAAATCTGTTCCAGATATATCAAAGGATGTAGGATTGTACGGGAAACACAGAGACAGACAGACATTCTACAGTATTTTATACACGTAGATGACCAATCAATCAGTTTGGGTGACTCTTCAATTTAGGTATCCATTTTAGGCAGTCATTAACTGTCTGCACAAGGTAAAAAAATACTGCAAAGCATTTCAAAAGCCTTAATATGTATAATGTTAATTTGTTAATAGCATAGTTAATAAAATGATTATTGACTGTGTGGCAGCTAGGGGGCGCTCAAACCACCAGAAAGAACAATGACATTTAAATAAAGATGAAAGAAATCGGTTTATTTAGTTGCAGCAAATGTTAATAGCCTACTAGCTTCTTAGTGTTTATTGTAGAGAAGTTCTAAGTCTCTCCTTTAATGTCAGGTTTCTCTTCCAATTCCTTTTCAGTGTGGACTTGACCCCAGACACCTAATAAAGGGTGGAGTTCGTCATTTGGCCGCAGCCAGATAAGAACTGACAGCCTTTCCTCCACTAGCTTCTTTAAAAGGTCACATGGTCTGAAAAGGCGGTCCTATGTCAACATCTTAAAGCCCTTACAGTGTGTGTCCTATTGTCTGAAGTTAACAGGACCTTCAGGGAATTGGCCACATTATGCAATCTTCTAGACCATCCCTGAGAAAAACAGCAGAAACACTTTGAGACATTCACAGTTCTTTGTTCATGCCCCATGCTCCTTGTCCAGATGTCACACGGAACTGAGGCAATATTTAATACCAGATTTATAATGGATATCTAAACTAAAGGAAAGAAGGAACCAAGCTCTCTACTATATTAAACAGAGAGAACTTCAAGCATCCAACACAGAGCCTTTAATATTAAAAATAATAATAATAATTCTTAACATTTATATAGCGCTTTTCTCACTACTCAAAGTGCTTTACATAGTGAGTGGGGAGCTATCTCAACCACCACTAATATTTAGCATCCACCTGGATGACGCGATGGCAGCCATTTTTGCGGCGGTATGCTCACCACACATTAGCTATTAGGTGGTGAAGAGTTGAGCGAGACAGCCAGTAAGAGAGAGGAGACAATTAGGGGGCTAGAATAACTAGGCCAAGGAGGGCAATTTAGCCAGGACATCGAGATACACCCTTCTCTTTACAAAGGACGCTCAAGGGATGTTTTATGAGCACACTGAGTGCTTGAGCACATGCTTAGCTTGAGGTGGATTTATATAGCGCTATCCGCAGGCAGCATCATTCCACAAATATGCAACTTTTCTGCCTACACGTTACCATGTGCTATTCTGCACAAGCAGATGCTTCATAACTTACATCCTCAAAAGTGGTGAGCTGCTTTTCTAGAATGCACAGTATGTGAGATGTAAAACCTGAGAAATACAAGTACTGAATTAGGCTCATTTTTTGTGTTATATTTGGAATCCTTTAGCATTTCACATTTTATTGTTATTAAACGCATCTCTTGCTATGTTTAGCTATCTTAGATCTAGGATTGAAATTCTGCATTGCCTTTATGCTTGACGTTGATTTGAGCGCCACTGCTATGAGATGAAACAGAACTTACTGCCTGTAACACTTGTGAGCACAGGCAACTGTTACATAAGTTCACTGGTGATGCTTATGTAACTTTTATTTACCAACTGGTAGTTCCATATTGATCAAAAACCTTCATGTCAAGGTTACAGTGTAAAAAAACTTTGTATTCCTGTAGCAGAAGCATCTGCTTCCAAGAAAAAGTATATTGATCTAAGTAGTACTTTTTCACATTTGCTTTTCACACTGCGTGATGATGTGCATTTTGAGAACTTAAAATTCTTTCCTTTGGGAAATCGATACAAACAGAGGAGGCCGCACCTTGGCAGCTTCAAGCAACCTCTGCCCCGTCATGTGTCTGTAATGTGATTCAAATTATAATCATGTGATGCCACCTTCTTTTCAAATTTGCACCTAATGCAGCCATAATGGTTTAATGTACTACTAATAGAGAAGCCAGTGAAAACATTTTACAACACACACATCATTTTAAAAGACTTAAAAGCTCCTCAGCTAATGGGACCCCGACTCCCTGGGTGAGGATAAGAGCCACATAAGGGAAATGTAATAAGCGCCCATTCCTCTCCAAGACTTAATGCCACTAAAACACAGAATAAAACATAAATGGCAGCCATTTAAGGATCTCACAGTTGTAAATGTTTGTAGAGGCTTTTGAAGGCTTCTGGTTTGGCAAGCTGTTCTAAGCCATAATGCTGTGGATTGCAATAAGGGTGAAATTTCAGCAGTTAATCTGCCATGCCAGGTGGTAGTGCTTCTGAAGATACACGATTCAGCAGGCAGAAACAGGCTATAGACTGTAGATGCCCAGGTGGTTAAACATATTGCTGTCAAGTGGCATCAGAGTCATCTGGCACAGAGATGTTTGTCGCTAGAGGGAATCTTGCAAGCTGGGATGAAAGGAGAGTCAGTGCGCATACCCACACTGGAGTTCTTTTAAAATATGATGGGGTATCTTCAGCTGGACCCAGAGTTAGACATCAAAGAGGAATATTAAATATATGTAATATTAAACAAAACAAACAAATGAGGGATAGTTATAGGGAGTAAATAAAAGGCATAAAATAAACACAAAGACAGATGAAATAATGATGTTCTAGTAAGGCTAAAATGTGCTCCGCTTTGGTAAAAAATGCCAGCTCAAAGTGGCTCTGGTAGTGGCTGCCCTTTAAATCACACCCATTGGCAAACTCCTCTATACATCCCTGGAACCACTGCAGCCGTGATTCTGTTGGCACTCTAAAGAACTGGCACAACTATTTTTGGTCTGCCTCTCTTGAGGTATACAGGCCACATGGAATTCCTCTGCTGTCTCCTCTTGGCTCCTGCCAGTCCTCCATGGTACACTCAGTAATTGTATTCTAAGCAGCATCAGCAGGGTGTGAAAATACACCCCCATGGTGGCCCCAGTTAACTAAACCAGTTCTCTGAGTCTGTCTCCAGTAACCATTGTGGTTCCTACCAGAGGTAGTTGGCCCCTTTGGAATGTGTTCCCAATGCATTTCCATACGCATGCCCCCACTGCACTTGTCACTGTCTGTAAGCCAAGTTCAGCAACTGTTAGTAAGGCTGAGGATTTCAAATTGATTCGCCTCGATGATACAATTAGGGCACTGCTCAGGCAATTACAGGTAGCATTGACAGGCAACACTTGAAGATACATCTAATAATAGTTTCCATAACCGATGTGTAACCCTTAAACTTAAGCACAAGATGGGCTGCCTAACCATGGCTGATGGTAAGGGCTTTCTTATTTAGCCTAACCCCTGATCCTAGAGAGACTGAAAACCATGATTCTGAGACCCAACCAGCACAACTTTGAATAAGAGTCTTCCACAAATGATCCCAATGATACTCCACCACACACATTAGATCATACTGTATGTGAAGCTTATGAAGTTAGTATTGCCAAAAAAGCTAGCAGATCAGAGGTTTAGGCAATAACTCCCAGTCAGGTAAAAAAAAATAATACGAGAGGTAACAAATATTTAGAGACACCTGCCAAAGCTGTCCACCCTAAACTCTACATCATCATGACATACTAATTCTGACTTCTGCCCACAGCTGGATGACTGATGTAAGAAGGACAAGTGAAATATGGCTAGAACAGAAACCATACTGAATTCAAATTCTCAAAATATGCAGTAGGGAACACCACAAACTCAACTGTCTCATAGCAGATTGGGCAGCAATGTCTCATCTCATGTCATTCTCAGACCTACTGTATTCTGGTGCTAAACGGCCCTGGATAGGGTGCGAGTCCTTCCCAGGATCCCTGGTGTAAACAGCCATATTTGAATTACTGTATCGAGCATTTGAGGAAAAGATGTATTTTCTATTTTTTAGGTCTCTTTACATAATATTTTGAATGAAACCTGATCTTTTTAGCTTTAGTAATATTTTGTGAAGGCAACTGTGAATTGCCAAACCACCATGGCAGTAGAGAGTAGTGACATGTTGTATGTTGGTGAGACAATAATATTTCATATATTGTACATATGACAATACTACTAACTACTGCTCTTCCTTGAAATTATAAAATTCACCCTTTAAGAAGCAATGAAAGTATGATTCTGGTAGACAAAAAGAACACGCAAATGCTTCAGGAACAAGAGATTGTGCCACAATCTTCATTATCACGTACAGCAGCTTGATTTGTTCATCAGACAAAGCTAATATAAAAGTGCTATTGAAAAGTGCCTTTAATTTCAGAACCTGCTTATTCCAATGGAGGGTCATAAGCAGGACTAACCCTGGATGGAATGTCAGTCCATTACAGGATATACTCTCACATATGCCCTACCCATTTCTTCATTCAATTTCACAACCCACTTACTCCAGTTTGGGGTAATAGGTAGCCAGAGCTTATTCTGGCAAGGATGAATGCAAACTAACCACAGACGTGTGTTATGTGAGTATGTGCTCTTACTGTACCTTTATTCTTTGCTGCTTGCAGGTAGCCATATTGGGTGCAAGAAAGCAAGAGGCAAGGGAATGGATGCCAGTTTAACGCCGGGCACACTCATTCACACTAAAGCAATTTATTATTGTCAGCTATCTGACTTTGTGATGTGGGAAGTAAATAGTAGAAACCACAGGGCATTGAAGTGACCATGCCGAAATTTACACCCAGACTACTAGAGCTGTGAGGCATTATTACTGACCATTGCATCACTTTGCACAAATACAATTCACTGTATTTTCTAATTAGGTTTTGAAAGCTCATAGCACCTAATAGGAGCTGGTAGCAATGTAGTGTTTATTTCATTTTCCATTATTGTCCACTGCTTCAAATTCTCAGTTTCTTTAAAGATAGGCTCAACAGCTCGTGTAGATGTTTTATGCCTCACATGAGAGGATGTGCAATTTAAAAAAAGAGAGAGAGAGAGAGAGACGATCAATCAGGGGAAATGATTTCTCACCTTGCTGTTCTTTACCTTTTAGTCTGTCGAGTGCTAAAATAAACTGAGGTAGTGTGATTGCTTTGTAAAAGGCGGACAAAATAACTTAATTTACTGATGGCAACATTCAGCCTGCTCCATATTTTATATGAATTTTAGAAAACGCATCTGCCATGTAAACTAATAAGCACTTTTATGGCTCATGGAATGAAGTCATTCCTTATCTGCAGTGAAACATCTCATTTTCTCTCTGTGATTATATGCCATGCTTCTCACAAGCTGATTTCATCACTGGTGCTTTTCTGATTTCATGTCACAGAGCAGTAAAAAAAAAAAAAAAAAGTGAAATCAGGCAAATATTTAAATAAAAAACAGCAGGATGCCAACATGACATTTAGCATTTAAAAGGAACAGTATGACTATTCAAAGTAGGCAAGCTAGCCCCAAAACCCAGAGAGGCCGTGGTTCAAATCCCAGTTTAGTTTCGTTCTGTGCCCTGGTCCATGTCATTTTCCACACATACTCTGGTTTTATCTGAAAGATTTGTAAGTTAAACAAACTGACCCTCTGCTAAGTCCCTTGCAGAGTTGGCGCCTGCATTGCAGGGTAAGCCAACCTTTAATAATTGGGCAGTTCTGAAAAACAAGTTGCAGTTTATTCAACTGAAAATCAGGCTTGGTTGTTGTACTTGATGATTCTTGCAACCTCGTAATGGAAAATCATTGACAAAACATTAATTTAATGAGGAGCTATTAAAGATCCATATCCTTGTATAATCAGGGGCCAAGCAGTTCACAACCTTGAATGAGGCCAATCCACCTAACCTGCATGTCTTTGGCATTTTGAGCAGGAATGAGTCCAGAGTAAAACTGAGAGGAAGAAAACAATCAGGGAATGAAGATAATAAATGAAGCAGGTTGAAATCAAGTCAAAGAGCGAACAGGGGTCTCTTTGACAAGAAATGATCATTCCTAATCAGAAATGAAAGCTAGAATTACATTACCAAGGTCCTAATACTAATTCATTGTAATTGTCCCAAATTATCTCTTAACAAAGTAATTTGTTTTTATAATGAATCTGAAAGCTTGGCTGCCAGAAGGTGCACACACGCCATCTTATAGAGACATGGAACAGCAAGACCACTCACAATCTGCATAGCTGCAGTCACTAGGCCAGGATTCAAACCCGAGACTCCTTGGTTGTGAATCTGGACCCGTAGCTGCTGTGCCACCATCTTGAGGTACCAAGACAAAGAAAAAAAACTACAATAAAGTCTGTGGTGATCTGGACCCACAAAGTGTCACAGCAAATGTCTCCGGCATTCTGTGGCTATTCAGATGATGAGCACAAGTACTTTTCTCTCATTTTCACCAGCACAGTTTCACATGCTCTGTTGTGATATGGCTGACCACATTGTGACTGGCAGACAATCAATATAAATTGTTTGTGTTAGCAGGTGAAAACAGACATTACTGAATATCACAAATAAACGAGACAGGGTTCCAACCAAAGACGAGTCCATTACCTCAGACAAATTGCTGGCTATCTGACAGGCTCCTTGCCGCCGCTGGCCTCTTCTCACTTAACAGCACTATAAATTGCAAAATGATGTGCACGGCACCTGGAGCAAAGAAATAATTGCTATAGCAGCGGAAATGCCAGAAAAATGGATTGGGATAAAAGACTTGGGAGTGAAAAGGATTATAAAATGAAATCAAATCCACATCACATTATGTTTTTACAACAGTGAAGTTTGCTTAGATGCCTTTAAGTAATGTTGGTCAAGTTACACAAATGTTACAGGCTGCCGGCCAGGACAATACACTGTGTGCAATTAATAGCTGATTCATCACCATCTGCCATGTTGGTAGCACTGTGTTATTATAAGAATCAATATATTCTTTACTATTTTAATTATACTATAGCCCTTTGGAAGGCTCTTGATGACTGTATGGGCCTCCTCTTGGCATCTCTTTTTATCGATTTTAAATACTGCCATTTGCTGGTCCTTCACCATCTAGCTTAGCCTATGACAAAATTAATCTCTTCAGACTCAAATGTAAAAGCATTACGAATTTATGCAACCCAAAATATCCTGCCTACCCCTGGTAATTGGCTTGGTTCAATCATGACCAGGAATACCAGATTTCATAAAGTTAACTACCCTTAAGCCGTGAGATGCATAAACCTAACATCTTGGTCTTAAGGGTGATCTACAAATATTTATATGTCTAAATGTGTTTTGGAAAATTGGTTAAGCAATGGTAAATGCTGTTGTCCCTCTGTTGTACTGACGTCTTGTTTCTATGATAAACTTCACCAAATTGAACTGACTGGCATGTTACAACAATAAATTAAATAAAAACCAGTGCATCATGTGCAGTTGGGCTCAAACAGAATGCGCCTCCCGTAAAGAAGAGAGACCCTTGCAATCACAAACCTGGTAAGTACATAGTGCCAACACCTTTACATCAGCTGGCTAAGGTGGTCATTTTCTACACTCTGCACAAGGTGAAGACCTGATTGCAAACATGCTATGAATGCAGTGTCCCTTTACGTAAAAAGAGCCTGGCAACACAGACACTTGTAGCATATGGTGGTAGGGTTGTAAGTACACCAGTAGTGTGGCACAGTGGCTAGTGCTGCTGCCTCAAAGCTCCAGAATCATGGGATTGAGTCCCACACCCTGTTACTGCCTTTGTGGACTTGGCATGTTCTCCAGCCTGTTTCTGTGTTGGTTTTCCTCTGGGTACTCTAGCTTTCACCCTGCATTGCCAAAAGATGTGTGTGTTAGTTTAATTGGCAATTCCATATTGGATCTGGGGGAGAGTGGACCCTGTGATGGCCTGGCACCCTCTTCAGGGTAGGTTCTGGCCTTCTACAGCCCTAACCCAGAATAAGCAGGTCTTTTTATGCAAAAAAAAGAGTTGGGGGCTGAATGCTTTTTCAAGATGCAGTAATCCCTCCTCCATCGCGGGGGTTGCGTTCCAGAGCCACCCGCGAAATAAGAAAATCCGCCAAGTAGAAACCATATGTTTATATGGTTATTTTTATATTGTCATGCTTGGGTCACAGATTTGCGCAGAAACACAGGAGGTTGTAGAGAGACAGGAACGTTATTCAAACATTGCAAACAAACATTTGTCTCTTTTTCAAAAGTTTAAACTGTGCTCCATGACAAGACAGAGATGACAGTTCAGTCTCACAATTAAAAGAATGCAAACATATCTTCCTCTTCAAAGGAGTGCGCGTCAGGAGCAGAGCATGTCAGAGAGAGAGAGAAAAGCAAACAAATCAATAGGGCTGTTTGGCTTTTAAGTATGCGAAGCACCGGGGCACAAAGCTGTTGAAGGCGGCAGTTCACACCCCCTCCGTCAGGAGCAGACAAAGAGAGAGAGAGACAGAGTTTGTTTTTCAATCAAAAATCAATACGTGCCCTTCGAGCTTTTAAGTATGCGAAGCTCCGTGCAGCATGTCGCTTCAGGAAGCAGCTGCAACGAAGGTAGCAACGTGAAGATAATCTTTCAGCATTTTTAGACGAGCGTCCGTATCGTCTAGGTGTGCAAACAGCCCCCCTGCTCAATCCCCCTACGTCAGGATCAGAGAAAGTCAGCGCAAGAGAGAGAGAAAGAAAAGTAAGCTGGGTAGCTTCTCAGCCATCTGCCAATAGCGTCCCTTGTATGAAATCAACTGGGCAAACCAACTGAGGAAGCATGTACCAGAAATTAAAAGACCCATTGTCCGCAGAAATCTGCGAACCAGCAAAAAATCCGCGATATATATTTAAATATGCTTACATACAAAATCCGTGATGGAGTGAAGTCCAGTCCATCGCACAGTCCAGTCACACTGGGCCAGTTTAGAGCTGCTAACCTGACACAGGCACCTTTGGATAGTATGAGAGGAAAACAAGAATGCAAAAGGAATAGGGAGAACATGCAAGCTCAACACAGACAGCCACCAGGTCTGCAGTGCTGAAGCAGCAGCACAGTATACTATCAACCCTAAACTAAAATAAACTGTGACTGGCATAGGAGGTTGAGAACTACTAAGAGCTCATCCCTCTGTCTGCTCCTCCTAGAACTCCTCTCCCCCTCACCTCAAATGTATGAGCCTACAAACATACGCTTAACCATCTCCAGAATTACTTTTAACATAAAGCAAATAAATAATTACATTCTTTGCTAGACAATGTGATTCGTCTTTTGTGCTGCTGTTCATTTATTGCCTTCTTTGTTTATCTCGAAAATTTGTGAGTATGCGATTTACTATTTGTAATTGGTTTCAAAAATCACTGTCACAATAAAAAGCAGAAACGAAGCTCTTTCCGTTCTTGTGGGTTTGTTTATGTAACATTGCTGCAATTACTTCAAAATTATCTTTCAATTCCCGCTATTCAATAGCAAATTAGGAATAATTACACTGTGATTGGATACTTGTTGCTCGTACTTTTGTTTTAATCTACAGTGGCAATAATGAATGAAATTGCATAGAAAAGAAGTGAAATAATTGCTTCTGTTTTCAGCAAAGCAGATGAATGTGTTAGCCACTTACGCACGCACAAGGTCAACGTAACTCATCTATAATTGATCAACTTGCAGTAGAGATCATCCTTCACAAGGTGGGTACTGCCAACAGGTTGAGAAAAAAAAATACACGTAAAGCTAGTGTACTGGACTAATTCAGAGAGACAAATGTTCAATTTCTGACAGGAAATAACCCTCGGGTTATTAGGTGGTGCTTAGTCAAGCCATTTGTGACAATCAGATGCATTTGCATTTTATATTTCCTTACCATTTGATTACACCTGCCTGTGGTCACCATGAAAAGAGCTATTGATCAACTGATTGGCCAACAGCTTAACTCTCACAACGCTGATCACCATCCTGGCTGACTTCATTCTCCTGCTTAGCACAGCAGAGACTTTTAAGATTTAGTGCAATAAATTATACTTGGCTGTAGGAACCCTACCAAAATGAAATTACTCTGCAGCCTATAATAAACAGGCTTGTGTTGTGAGCCTTGCCTTAAGCTAGGAAGCACCGTATTAAAAGGAAATTTATTTACTTTGATGCAAGACGTGCTTTTTTCCCCCCCATCAGCCTCACAAGACACAGCTCACAAAATATAAAAAGTATAAATACCATGTTGTGCTGTTCTGTTTAATGGGATTTGACTTGAAACCATTTCATGTACACTCTTAACTGTGACAGAGAGGGTGAGAGAGACCATAAAAATGTGGAGAAACAGATAATAGCAAATGTGCACAAGAATGTCTCCCCCACCATGCTTGGTTGTATTAGTGATGCTTTAACTCAACCATCTATTTTGAATCTCAGCAATGGCATGGCTTTGTAGCCCCTTCTTCCTTAAAAGAGTCAGATGAATTGCAGCAGCCAAAGAGAATCAGATTTATAAGCAGCAAAATGCACTTACAGCCTTGGTAATGAATCAGTTCAGTGTGCGGTAATCCTGTTTTACCACCCAAATATTTTTGGACTACATGACCACAGATGAAGCTGATGTCTCTAGTAGTTAGGCTGACATATTCCCCATAGGGAAAACTGGTTAGTGGCTCTTATTATTCTGCCAGTCAAAGCTGAAGCTGGCCATTTATATACAATGTAGCTTCGACAATTCTAAAGGGGGTGTAGGAAGGCAGGCAGCCCACTAAGCATTATCTAAGACCAGCACGGCACTGTGTGCAGATTTAAAAGTAGCCTACAACGAGCAAGCAGGGGAGGAACAAAGTAAGAGCTCACAGATGTTGGACCCGGAGCCAGAGCAATGTAAATCACTTTGATCACTGCACTAAGTCACATCCATTTGGACGACAAAAGGCAGACAGAAAATGCTATCCAATGATTTACATACGCTGCCATTTAGATGGACTTTTGGAGAGCTTTAAAGAGATTTTGCCATACCATTTAATGACTTGAGAAGGGCAGGTATCACTAAGAAGGGAAAAGACCATTGTGATGAACTACGTTTGAAGCTCTTTTTATAGACCTGACTTTTTTTGGAACCATTGAGGAGAAGTGTCCAAAGTGTCCAGGGATTTAAATCATATTAAATGTATTTGTATTTTCCAGTAATATAAAAATAACATGATCACGAGATGAAGGAAGTATCCTGACTCTAATATGTAGATCTGAGTGCATTTTAATTCATTGTTTTTAGGACCTGTCCATCTTGAAGCTCAAGTTTAATCCAAAGCCTGAAAACACCTTACCCCTGAATTAAGAAGCACGGTTTGAACCTGCACAGGTCAATAGAGGAGTCAAAGCTTACATTCTCCCCACCCCCCAAAAAAAAGGTAAGTGAAAGAGCAAACCAAACCACTATGTGATCCAGCAATCAAAATCCAAAAGCAATAAATTCAAGACCAGAAAAATCAAAGAAGACAAAGCCCTTAAAGAAAACGAGATCTAAGACCAACAGCAATAGTAGAACCATTTATGCCACAGCACCAGCACTCATGCTAGGGTAGTATTGGGGGCTCTTCCTCTTAGAATCAATATGTAAAGTACATACAACATTGTATTTCACACAATGTAGCACAATTAATAAATAAAATATTATTTACAAAACAGGAATCACAAACATTAATATCAAAATTTACTAAATGATTGTTCCAGGCAAGGAAGATAGCTTAAGGATTACTGTGAACAACTGGGTAAAAAATTACCTGGAAAATGAATGCAAAAGAGGAAAGACTGAAGTCATCTCCATGTTAAGGTCAAAACCAGAGAATCAATACAAGGATCAGTGTACCAGAACTTAAAGGGCAAAGGTGGCAAGAAAATGAAAGAGTCCAAACCAAAGGAGCCTGAAAGTAGGCCTACTTGTTAAGGAAATTTACCATCGCTAATAAGGATTTTTTTGAAATGGAGCGAGAGATGCTGGACAGACTGTAACCATGATTACAGTGTGATGTCACACCAGCGATCAGTTTGATAGCAATGCCCAAAAATGATGTTGCATAGAACAAAAAAATAAGACATAAAAAACAAACACAACAATTCATTTTAGAACAATAAAAATGCAAATTCTAGAAACTTGCTCAGCAATTTGCACACAGTCACGAAGTTCAACCCAAATAAAACTTAAAATGAACAGAATTCATAACAACAAAGAGTATATAAAAAGAAAAGCACACTAGTCAGGGATGAGATTCTAACTAAAGTATAACAGCTGTCTGACTCTGAGGAAAAGCATTCAATTTGCAGAAAATTAATACATAAAAAGATTTTACTTTTCATACATTCTTGTTTCTCGAGCCAGTAAGGGTTTCACTGTGCACATGACAGTACTAGTGCTACTATTAAAGGAGAGCTCGTTCTAGAAAGCTCTTTGAATGTCTGAATGCTGTAAATCATGCCTGAATCTACTCCATCAGGAGACAGATGCATTTAGCAGTAACCAAACCTCTTTAAGACACATATTTCAAATTTATACGGCCTATAAACATGTGGAGCAATTAATTGTCATGATAAATGTTTTCATAAGAAAATGTCAAGGGAGTGACAGTGCCTACAGTGTTCTGAAAAATAAAAAAATAAAGCAGTTCAGTCACTCAACGGCAGCAAAACCTGTCATTAATTAATTACCAAATATTATAACAGAGCAATCTGTCAGGATGGCTTGTCAGTTCATTATATAAGAATTATTATCCCTGGCTTTACCCAGCAAATTTCTCCAGACTACTATCAATTAAAATATATATGAAAAAAAAGTGCTCTGAACCAGAAAGTTCCTTTCAAACAATGTTTAGCGTCATCTAAAATAAAATGTGTGCTCTCTGGCAAAGCAAGGTTACTCATTCACCAGAGGAGAAATAAGATGTCAATTAATATTTGTTTTTGATGGGATGTATGAAAGACCCCCAGAGCGCACTTCCTTCTGCCAGCCGAACCAGTGCATGCAGACACTCAAGGACAATACACACTAGATAAACTAATTACGATTCCAAAGTTATTTGCCTTAAGGCAATATTTCATCATTAATGCAAAGTACCCAGTTTTCTTGGCAGTGGATCATTAAAAACAAATTGACTCTGCTCAGAGATGAAAATGTAATTTCTATTATTAAATGCAAATTCAGCGATCTTGATTAATAGAACTTGTGCCTATACAGACAAAAGGTGCCTTTGTGAGGCATCCACAGGCACTATGGATTTTTCTCCTGTTTGATAAATCAGATAAGGTACTTCTTTTCCAAAATTGTGACCCCTTTATTCTGGTAATGGTTTGCTGTCCTAGTCTGCTACAGAAGTATCCACTACAATAAGACCATTAATGCACTCTTAGAGCAAAGCGAGTCATCAACATCAAGGTACTGTCACTTTATGAACTTCAAAAAAAGAAGGACCAATCTGGAAACATCCTTGTACACAAACAGAAATGAGACTGTCCAACACAGATTAGAAAAATGACTTATAAATAAGATTAACAAGGGAGGGGAAGAAGCTGAAGGAACAAAGTATATCTGGCCTGTCTGAACACACTTGGGCTGATTACACAAGGTCCGAGTGTAATATGCTGCTCCAATGTTCTATAATCTCCCTGGAAGCTCCAAATCCCACAAAGACGCCTGCAAATGCTTAACTCCCCAAGAGCCTTTAGTGACTTTGGGGATTTTCTACGTTACTGTAGTGTATCCCAGGCTGAGAATGAAATGGCAAGGCATTCTGGCCAGGTAATGACCTTGGAATGACTGTACAGGATGGCAGCAGCTTTAAATTGGTGCAATGAGGAGACGGAACATAATAGTAATAATAAGCTGAGGTCCAAACAAGGAGGACGTGATTCAAACAAACAACGGCAAGGACATGAGACAAGAAATGTAGCGAGGGAGTCAAAAAAAAAAAATCCACATAGTTTAAGAAAAAATGCAATACTTAAGTCAAAGTCATGGAAAAGAAAATGATTTGTAGTCAAAGAGGTCTTTAATAATGATGACACTGGAGTTTTATGTTTTGAATTATGTCATATGTCACACACTCTTGGACATCATGTCTAACAGTCTCCTGGCACACTGCATCATGGAGAAGCCAGGCACTATCGGCTGAAATTAAAGTGTTCATAATATTTTGGCCACTGGGAAAAAGCCGCTTTGCAATAGTGCTGATTTGTGTATGTCACAATCAACACTATCTCTGATTCTGCACCAAAACTCTGAATGCCCTTACTAAACATGAGGTCATACATAAGATTACACATTTCCCTACCACTCCACGTGATGTTATATTGAAACAAGGTGCATTCATGAAAATCAGCACACACATAAAGATCATTGCTCCAAGTGATGTCACAATATTAATGCACAGCTGCTCATGGATGCAGACTGCGTTGTATGAGGCAGTACATTTCCCTAATGATAACAGGGATGGATTGGTAACTGACAGAAAAATGTCACAAAGGTACACTGAGCCCTGCACTCCACAAACCCCGAAATATTTGTAAGCCTGGAAAGGTTCAAAAAGGCAGGTAGTGATGCCGCTTGTAGAACATAAGGGGGTGGCATCATGGAGACTGACATGGCATATGACTGAGGAAGATGAACAGAACACTGGACAAGTGACAGCGACTTTTAGCAGCGGCAAGTTTCACTAAGTGTTCTTTTACAAGGCCATAAGTTACAGATGCTCAAGGCAATGTAGAAAACATGTCACTACCGCTGCTTACGGATTACTTCAAATGATTGGTGCCACTGTACATTACAATCAGAATACAATGCACCCTTGTACAATACTTGAGCTCAAACAGCAGAAATAATGGAAGCAGTTGTAATACACTTAAGTGATTTCTATGATGCTTTAGTTAAAATCCACACATTCACTTTTACTGCCTCCTTAGACACATCATTTTTTGCATGATTTTTTTTCTTCATGCCATTTTTGTGCTTTCATGTCATTTCTATAATAAATAACACTTACAAAAATGTAATTGCGGACTTGTCTCATTGAGCCAAAAATGTGAATGATTCTTCTCTCTCATAACGTATTTTTGTATATTTTCAATTTTTAAAGTCAGCTCCCCACTTTTAGACCTGAGTAGACTGAAGCATGCAGGTAGCAGTTGGGGGCTGGCTGACTTCAAGTGAGTCTTTTCTGGACAACTAGTGATGTTCCTGGCCTGCTTTGAGGAGTGTTTTGTATGCCTCACACCCTTTTTCCATGTTTGTGACACCAAATCACATTTACAATTTCTGTGTGTTTTTCCCCCAAGATACTGTGTTCTTCATCTCATATCCTATAAGATATGTGTGTTAAGTTAACTGGCCCCTTATGAGTTTGGGTGTGTACAAGATAGTGGGTCCTGCAACAGACTGGCACTTCATCTGCTTTTTGTTCACGCTTTGGGCCTGATGCTGGTAGAGTAGGCACTAAACCGTCTGCAGCTTAGAACTGTCTTTATCAGGCTATCTTAATATAACAGGGAAAGCTATAAATGTAAAATATAAAAATGTAATTATACAAAAAGAAATAATCAATACTTCTTCAAAAGTGTGATAAATTAAATCTACTATAAATTCAGAATGCTTGAATGAAACTATTCTCCTTTGACTGCTATTCAATCAAGAATGAATTTTAGGGATCTAATTACATTAGTGACATGTTTATAAAATACTATGTAATAAAGATCAACTATGCAGAAAATATAAAATATTGATGAATGCATAATCATTATTTGAAGAATAATAGCATTTGCTTAGCAACGAGGCACTTTTTTTCCTAGAGCTGCAAATCATTTGCTGCGCTGAGTTTGAAGTGATGAAGTCATACCTATTCAGTGCCCGCCAGACCTATGATTTACAAGAGGCACTGATGGTGTTCTCTCGAAAACTGCAGACTTCAATTTTCTCCACTAGGTGTACTGAACCTTTATCCACCTTCATCCACCCATTGACTCATTTCTTTCTGACTTGAAAACAAGCCAATCTTCTAGCCTGGGTGATCATAAGTTGTAAGAATATGGGCTCCCTTTACAGTCTTTAATTACTAAACATTATCTTCACACTGATGGCAGCCGAGAAGCGCAATGGTTAGCACTGTTGTTTCACAACTACAGAGTCACAGATTCAAATAATTGCCCAGACACTGTCTGTGTGGAGTATGCATGTTCTCCCTGTGTGGCTTCCTCCAGTGTTTTACACACAAAGATGAGAAGTTTAGGTTAACTGGTAACTTTACTAGGAGCAATAAAGTGTGTACTGCAATTGAATGGCGCCACTTTTAAGGGTAGAGCCCACCTTTTATTTAATGCTGTTGGGATATGCTTGGGTTCCTAGAACAGGCTAAGCAGATAAGAAAATTAGTGGATAGGTGTTTCCATGCAAAGTCTTCATCAGAAATGTCTTGCACTGAACAGCAAGATCCCAACATGTTTCAGAGCAAATGCCTTTAGCTTAGTACAATCCTGTTATGAGTGAAAGTCTCAAATGTAACAAAATGGGTGTTAGGCCTCCAAAATACAGTAACACAGCAGGCCAAGACCTTGGCCCAGAAGAGTCTCATACTAATCCAACTATATCTCCTAACTAACTGCCTGCTTCTGGTCTAGCAGGCCCTCTACAAGAAGAGCTGGCAAAATAAAGTAAAAAGGTATACAAAAGGGCAAAGAAAGAATCTTTATTAATTGTGATTTATTGAGCAATACAGAAAAATACAGCAAAATGTTCAAAAGAGCAAAAAGAGTTGAAAAGGAGCTGCCTAAAAAGCAGTCCTAAAGCAAACAAGTCCCAAATCACAATCCAAAGAACAGTCCCCAAACTTGTGCAGAAAGTAAGAAAAATCAGTTAATCCACAAGAAAAACAATGTTTACACTTGTACAATACTCATAATACAACTCAATGATGTGCTACATGATCTTTCCTGTTCTCAGCCCTTTATACTGAGAGGGAGGATCCACCACCCACAAAGCAGATGAAACATAAGACCATTTAAAGAACATAATTACAAACAATGCAAAAATACATGAAATATAAAAAAAACTATTTTAAATTGATAATAACACATAAAATACACACAAATACAGATTGATACATAACTGTAGATTGTTTAAAATACATCCCACATAGAAAAGTGACTATAGTACTCAAACATATTGTGAGCATATGCTCAGTATTTCCATAATGTACAAGCTTCCTAGAATCCAGTTCTGTCATGAGCTTGTTGGTTGTGAAACAAACTCTACCTTCTCATATTAGAAGTGAAGGATACACAAGAAAAACTTGGAGAGGTTTAACAAGAATTCATTATCTGGCCAGTTAGATTATGGCATGGGTATTCATGTTAATCTGTTATCATAAGTATCATAATTATTGCATATAGTGCTCTTTGGTGTCTTAATGTGAAAGCACCCACATCCATTCTGTCAACTACCGGTCTTACCTGCATTGAAATCGCACTTTTGAAAATTTTAGTCATGGGTTAAGCATATTCAAATTCAAGACCACAGTACTCCAGGAAATGGACAACAGACCTGAATAATTATCCTAAGACTGCTGATTTTCTCTTTAGCTATAGAACTGTTTTCCATATTGTTTAGGGTACTAGACCTAACTGCTAGCTTTGAAGGTTTAAACCATAAAGTAATATACTGAGTATTGTTGTTCTCTCTCTCTCTCTACTGATAGTTTATACTGGAACTTCGATTAATTTCATTAACAACTTTTTATGTTTGCTATTTAAAGCTTCTCAGCTATACCTTTATTCTCAAGCTCACATTAGTATGTGCAGTGTTTTTGATTTTGTTGCATTGTGTGTTTTTTTTAATTGCCTGTTTTTTTTCAGTTACTGTTTTTAAATCTTGTTTCCTTAAAATGAATTTTATTATGGGTAGATTGTGAAATAAAGAGGTACAGAAGCATCTTTTCAGCTCTTAAGCTGTAAAATTTGTTTTGTAGCTCTCGCTTCTTTCTGACAACAGTTCAAGCACAGTACAAAATCACCACTCTTTCTATATATACACTTTTAAGGGTTAATCTAAAACTGTTAAGAGTCTAATTAACCCTGGCAATTTTGATGAGCACTTTTAAGTCAACCCATTCCCCTAAGTTCATATGCTTGTCCTGTGTAGACTTCTGCATTCTTCTCATATGTAGCTGAATGTTCTTCTGATTTCCTTCCTTTTCTCAAGGCTATTAACTGGTTACTCTGAATTGGCCCAGCATGACTGAGTGTGGGAATGCCCATCATGTCCTGCAAGACACTTGTGACCTGTTCAGTGGTGCTGCTAGGATAGGCTCTTCCCTAACACAGTAACAAAATGAAAATACCAACACAAAATGAGCGAGAAGCGATCATGTCTACCTGTCCTACCAAGCTCATTTCATATAAGTCTTATAGGTAACACTGAACCACTAATAATCACATTAATCAATAAAGATGGTTCTAGTCATTAAGTGTTAGCTGATGTAAGATACGTTTAACTACTATCAAACCCACACCTCTTCATTACAAGCATTCCCTTAACCAAGCTTGTCACTTGATTAACTGTTAGTAATTAGAAAATCCTGCTACACTTCTTTCAGTAATAACACTGGTAGTTTATACTGTGTATATTCTACCTAAATTACATACAATGTATATGTACAACAAGTATATTTCATTGCATATAGTATTTCACATAGCATTTTATGATTTGGTATTTTTTATTATTATTATTAATAATAATTATTATTTTATCACATATTTTTGTGTTGAACTTTGCATTTCACTACACTCTCAATCCTGGTTGATCTGGAAATGGATTATGGGGTCTGGAATGTCTCTTTCCTACACAAAGTACAACGAAAGAACTGACGCTAGGAGAGAAGCCTGTGTGTCACAGAACCCACTCACAGACACACTCACTCACACAAGTAAAACAATCAAACATTGGGAATGCATGCAAACTCTACACTGACAGCAACAGGATGTAAGACACTGGATTAGTTTTCTGTTTTTTAAAATGTACAGTATGTTGGACTTTTAAATGGAAATGGACTTTCTAAAAATAAGCTGAAATGACTCGGTTGTGCCTGATGACATAGTCTTCTTTCAAGAATATAAGGGTTTAGAAAAGAGACGGATGGATGGATGGCAAAAAGCCTTTGCTTGCTGTGCTGTCAGTGTTACAAATTCAAAAAGGCATATAAAACAGAGCAGTGTCCACTGGAAAAGAGGCACTCTCATCAAAAATAACAGGAACACTAGTGCTAGCTGACTAAAACACAAAGGATTTGAAATTCAAGGGAACGTCTCAACCTCCATTACTCCAAGCACCACAAATCTTAGCTTGATTAAATCATTTTTACCCTTTTGCATTAAATAATTTAATAACTTTTAGAGGCTTCTTATACTTCACTAATAAGCCATATCTGTTAAAATTCTCTTTTAAAAAACAAGATCCATTCGTTTCTTTAATTTTTACAGTTGGGGTATTCTTCCAAAAAATTTTTGATAGGTATGTAAAATGTCACATAAATGGCGGTGTTCTTCATGAATATTCTGAAGGCAGAGGATGTGTGACACTGAAAAGAAGAATGTGCAGCTTAAGCTCAGCATTTAAGAGTCTATGCAAACAGCCAGTTTGTTCTTCCCTTGGAGATGCTGATAGCTCTAACTTGACAATCACTAGTGTTTGCATTAAAAGGGCAGATGCCCTTGAAAATATTTAGGACAAAGAAGGTATGGCATATACCTGTTACACTGAGTCTATGCCTCACCTGTTTGGTGCTTCTCTTGGCCCTTTCAGAGTACGGTATTTTTCATGTTGGAGTTATTTCTTCATAATCATGGTATTAATTTGCCACATATAATTGCATTCTACAGTGAATCATTTTCTTTTATTAAATTATAAAAAAATAGTTTTCTGTTCTTGCAGTTTACCATGGGACTGAATGTGCCCGCGGTCCAAATATAAAACAAAAGCTTTAAACTTACCAAACAAATCCTTTTTGAAATATCTTCATCTGAAAAAAATATAACAAAAACACTCTCTGTGTTTGTAGGGCATCTCTGTAACAATGAAAGGACTCTGCAAATAATACTATTAATTTCTTAAGGTAAGAATGTGTTTCCTTTTTGCTTCCCTGCTCACAGTTGCCATCATGGGTGGCATTAACCCTGGTGCTCTCCTAATTTTGGCACACCTACTGAATCATAATTTATTTAGCTATAATTACTGTGTTATTTCGTAAAAATATTGCCTGATGCTGACTGTTTTACTGTCCACTTTTTTCCTTCCTAAAAAGACATGGATATGCTGATTTACAATATGAGTATCATCTTAAGACACGGACCTATACTTAATAACAGTCTTGCCTTGAAAAACAGACATATTCAGTAAGTTTAATGCTTTCGTTTTTACACTTGGACCCTGGGCATCTTCAACCCTATTGCAGACTGGAAAAACAGACAAGGTGTTTTTTAAAATGAATTAAGAAATGAAAAAACTCTCTCTTTAGAACACAATTACATTTCATATGGCAAATTAATAAATCCAATGATTGTAAGAAAACAACTTCAACTGGAAAAATGTCAAACTTATCCTATAAATGAGGCATTGCATTGCCTTCTAGGTTACATGCCTAGATCTCTTTGAAGGTAGAGTGACCCCTTTGACACACCAGAGGCAGGGCCTGGGCTGGAGCTACCGGGATAAGCTCTGGGCCCCTGCAATCAGTTAACAGATGGTTAAATATCACATGCTCATGACTTTAATATCCAAACCTCCAAGGAAAAGAAGAAATGCGGTTGTTGTAAAACTGCTTCATTTGATTCATGAAATGATAGTACTGGAACAACCCACACACATAAATGCCATTTTTAAGGAAGCAGAATCCCTCAGGACACCATTCTGACCATTAATAGAAGCCTCCGGGTTCAATGTTATCACATGATTATGCCTTTTTAATTTCAAAAAGGAGATTCCCATTGAATTCTCTAATGTTCTAAAGAGTAAAATCGATGTAGTATGTGTTTTAGTCAATGCAGCAGAATTACTGTAAATTACATATATTATGCGACTGAAATGTGAACATAACTACCAGATGGGTTAGTCAATTTAAATCAATTAGAACTAATTATAAGTACATGAATGAAATGTCACTATAACAATCATCAATGAGAAGTGTTTAGGGTGAGCACAGTTAGAGGGAATGCCTTGGGAGCTGCTTATAGCTCGGGGCCTCATTTATTATTTTGGTTACCTGTTCCTGGCCTTGTAACGAGAACCCAGTGGCAGACATTAACATCAGTTAAGGTACGCACTGTGTAATACATTCAGTCTTTTTCCATCCAAATCAAGGACTCTAGCCCGTGGAGAGACCATTTGGCTCATGTTTGGTAGACTTGGGACTAGTCATCTCCTAAAGAGATCCTTTTTGTTGGATGTCAGTTGGCTAGGACTTTGTTCTCCTTGACCTTGTTGCAAATTGGCTTTAGCTTAATATACCTAAAGGTAAAAATTTACTAAATTTAGAAAGTTTAGAAACTATTCATCCATGTTTTAACTCAACTCTTATACAGGTAGTCAGAAGGCAGGAATCAACCCTGGCACTCCATCACAGATCCCAATGACCAAGAAATCCATCATGCGACCAACATGAATGTCTATGGTATGTTGGAGGGAATTTAAGTGTACAAAATATTAAGTAAATGGAATCAAATCCAGATTTCCTAAGGTTGTAGGACTATAGTGCTAAGTTAGACACCGTTCCAAATGAAACGGAAATAAAAAAAAAATGACATCAAAAGATATACATTTGATTAAGAAAGTATTCAGACCCCTTCAATTTCTTCACATTTTGTTATGTTGCAGCCTTTTGATAAAATCATTTAAATTCATTTTTCCCTCATCAAGCAAATTTCAATACCATAAAATGACAAACAGATTTAGATTTTTTTTCAGATGGATTAATAAAAATAAAATAAATTAAATATTGTACTGCCACAAGTATTCAGACCCTTTGCTATAACAAATTTGGCTCAGATATATCTGATTTTTTGATCATCATTGAAATGTTTCCATACCTTGTTTGGAGTCCACCTGCGGTCAGTTCAATTAATTGGAACGATTAAGAATAGGCACACACCTCTCTATTGAAGGCCCACAGTTGACAATGCGCATCACTGCAAAAACCAAGCCACGTGATGGAAGGAATTGCCTGCAGGGCTTACAGACAGGTTTGTGTCAAGACACAGATCAGGGAAAGGCTTCAAAGGTTTCTGAAACACTGAAGGGTCCCTAAAGTGGACTGTCCTCTATAATTCTTAAATGAAAAAACTGATCAATCATGGGAAAAGGGTCAAAGAACCCCATGGTCAACCTGGCTGAGCTCAAAAAAACCTACGCAGAGATGGGACAAGCTTCCAAAAGGACACAGTCATGACTGCAACAATGGGCTTTATGATAGAGTGATCAGACAAAGGCCTCTCTTCTGTAAATGACACAAGGAAGTCTGCTTGGAGTTTGAAAAATGGCACCTAAATGACTCTCAGACTATGAGAAACAAGATTCTGGTCTGATGACACCAAGATGAGCATCAGTGTTCTGGAAACAAGGCCCTGTAAATGACCTGCTCAGTACAACACCAATGGTTAACTATGGTGGTTGCAGCATCGTACTGTGGACTTGTTTATCAGTGGCAGGGACGAGGGACTAAACAGGGTTGAGGTAGAGCTGAACAGAGCAAAGTACAGAGATTGCCATAATGAAAACTTCCTTCTGAGCGTTCTGGAACTCAGACTGGGCCAAAAGTTCACCTTCCAACAGGACAGTGACTCCAAGCACAGAGCAGACAATTCAGAAGTGGGTAGAGACAACTCTGGGAATGTCCTTGGGAAGGCCAGCCAGAGGCTGGACAAGAACCCAGTCGAACATCACTGGACAGACCTAAAAACAGCGATCCAACTTGGCAGAGTTGAGAGGATCTGCAGAAAAGAATGGTAGAAAGTCTACAAATCCAGGTGTGTGAAGCTTGTCGTGTCAAACACAAGAAGATACCTGGCTGGAATCAATGCCAAAGAGAGGGCTTCAACAAAGTATGCATTAAACGGTCTGAATACTTGTGCAAATGTGTTATTTCAGTTTGTTATTTATAACAATAATTGTCATCCTGGATGTTGAGTGTTACTTTAAAAAAATGAAAACAATACTGAACACTTTCTGAATCCCCTGTGTGTGTATGTGTGTGTATATACATACACATATACATACACTAGATGTCCTGGTCCACAATAAATTAATAGCTGTTGGTCTAGCACTTAAGTTTAGTTGCATAACCATAATTTACAATTATTGTAACTGCAGTCCACAACACCTACAACGTCACTTACGACATGTTCACTCACAGGCACTATTCTCAGCATGCCCGTTCCAAGGCATTTGCTGCATGTAGTAATAATTACATTCTTCATTCTAATAGAGGGTACACACAACTGTCACTATAACCCAATAAAGGAAATTTTATATAGGAAAAAATAATAGGAAATAAAAAACACTGATAGAGGAAGTACTAATACCATTGGAGCTCAGTGATTGTCACACAGAAAAAAATAAGCTGATCATCTAACCATGAAGGTCTCAAACTTGGGTACCGGGAGACCAGTGTGTCTTCTTTATAGATGTTAACTGAATTTAATGAACTTGCACAATTTGTTCCTGCAATCCTTTTGCTACATTAAAGACCAAAGATTACCAGACTGTTTAGTGGACTGAAATGAGAGTAGTACTCCCTCTATAATATTGTTTATTGCTCCCTAAATATTTTTCCATTTGTTTTCCTTTATTAAATTAGTGTCAGTTTGTCTGTTGCCTCAGTTATGCAGCATTTGTTGTATTATTCTCAACAGCAGCGCGAATGTTTACAATGCACAATCTAATAAAATGGTAATTGCAATTCATTTTATTACTGACTACATGACAAAATACATTCCAATAGAAGTTAATGCTGAATGCACCCAAAAGAGTATCAATGCTGGACGCACAGAAATTGGCTTACTGTATATTATATAGATGTTTACAGAAATGTTGATATTACGTGATGCTTTAGCAAAATTGTATGAAATATATACAGTACATTAAGGTTGCCAATGGGAGGAATGCTACATAATAATAACTTTACAATTGATACCTTCAAAAACAGCAATGTCATGGTGGTTTCTCCCTTACCCCCAGTCATATCATAACCTTAGGTAATGAAAAGGAAAAATGTACTTTCTGTGTAAAATGTTATCCGCTCCCAATTTAATTTTAATATTTAAACAAGAAATATTTTCTTTATTATATAGTAAGTAGATTAATATGCTGGTAAGGTGTTCTACACAGGTGGTACTGTGTCTGGCATTTATTTCCAAGTTAGCAAGTGAAATAGAAATTCTTTAAACCGACAAAGTCACGCATGAGTAAGTAAGCCCCTTCATAAATATGACACCAGGACCTTGTGCTGCCAAGAGATTTTTGAACAACTAAAGACTCTGGTGACCTCAGTGGGTGGCTGATAGAAGTTTGTCTTATAATCAATCAAGAGACGGAAAACAATTTGTTTCCCGCCAATATGGCAAAACATCCATGGAGCTATGGACACTGCCTGACTAATGCACATCTGAGAAAACAGGCTTTGGATAGATACTGGCAGTGAAGCGGAAGAGAGCTTCAGGAGAATTTTGATCTTCACCCCCATGCCAGGGAGTGTGGCAAGCTCTACCCATGGAGTATGCACTAGGCAATCTTTCAGCTCAATCTGTTATTTTTAACTCTGCATATGCTTTAATGTTTGGTGCTGAGAAAAATAACCTCCTGAATAAACAGAAAATGTTTATTGTTCAAGCAGAAACCAATAGAGCGTTACCACAGATAAGTAAGTATACTATAGTGTACATGGACAAGCTGAGGAACCTGGCACTCAAAATGTAAAAGCATCATTATACATTATATGCTGTATTACCCTTACACTTACTCTACTGGTACATAACTATTGTTACTACTGGAAAATGACTTTGTACACAATATTTTTGGGTTGTGCTTCTAGTACCCCAAATTGAGATAAAATAGTGATAGAAATTATTAAGAAAAGGTTTAACGATATGGACTGAAATCAAACTCAAACTTCTTGCTTGAAAAGCAAATGTGCAATCCATCACACCAGAACCACACCCTGCATGGCACGGTTTCTCTGTCAAAAGAACACATGGTCATATTTCACAACTGTAACTAAATTAAGAGTTAAATGGCAAAAACCCGACTATTACAGTGACTTCCCTGTGTTCCAAAGTCAGAGGCTTGAAAGATGAAGTTGTGTATAAAAAAAAAATAAAGTGAGAATATGCTTTATAGATCTAGAGATATACACTGGAGCAACCGTGCCTTTATTATTAGTATCATCTGACCCATTTTGCTCTTACAGGGCTCCTCAGAATGAGACCAAAAATAGGACAATGAAAAGCACATTAATCTACATGTTTGTAAAGTATAGATGAGATTATGTTGCAGCGCACCCAAACCTGACTCACCACGCCAGGGACCTGAGTTGGACTTCAAGCCCAGTCAATGCCCGTGTGGAGTTCACATGTTTTCTGCAGGGCTCTTTCCATGTCTCTGTGATGCTCACACTGGGTTAATGTTAAGCTATAAACCACTGAGAAAACTTGAGGTCTGCTTCCTATCTGACTTCCAAAGCTGTTGTCATTGGCACTGGCTGCCCATAATAAGCATGGATGTTTTCATGCTATAATGGAAAAATATGTGTCTTGGCTTTAAGGATAAATGTGTACTTAAGATTCTTCTAGCAGATCTGAAATACCAGACCAAAGCATTCCTAAAACTTTACGAGTAACAGCTTTTGCAACATTTGTTGAACATTGGGTTCCATTGCACAAGTTCAACGGACTTCATGAAGTTATTTGTTTAACTACAAAGTAATTTAATTAGCAAACAATTTGTATGAATTTTAGTTTGAGTGATGGAGCTACAAAAAGGGTATAAAAAAATGTTCCTTAAAGAAGCCATATTAGAGAAGGTCAGAAATACCGAAACACCAGAACCAAAATTGAATTGTGACAATTCCCTAGAAGACATCAGTATTGGCAAGGTAAAACAGCAAAAAAAAAAAAACACTAGGTACTGAAAAGAAGGAAGTCATAAAGATTTTGCAAAAAAATGACAAAACAATTCCCAAAAATCTTGCGAACTGGTACAAACTGAACTAGAAACAAAGGAGCCATCACCCATGTATAAATGCAAAATCGCCCCCAATCAATAGTCTGGTCATTTTTACCAGGCCATGATGAGATGTGACACACTGTGACCCTGCTGATCAATAGGCTAGCACGGAGTGTAGCAGTCACAACAACATGAGTGCTACCATAAAAACTGAGTGGCAAATGTTGACACTTGCACTAAAAAAATGACACCAGATGACATTACCATAATGCATTAAAAGTGTAAAAAAAATCAGCAATGATCAAGCCAAAGATCAAAACAAAACCGACGGCTATCAGCAACTCAATACTTACTCCCGGCGTACTCTTTAAATGGACAATATGCATTTATTGGTTTATTTTTATTTGTTTGACAATTGATTGATAGATTGGTCATATTATCTGTCCTGTGAATTTGTATCCTTGTTTTTTTAAGTTTCTTCTGCTGTATGCATCTGAATTTCCCGTTGGGATTAATAAAGTTGATCTAATTTAACAACAACTATAAAATCCTAGTCTTAAACTGAAAACAAATTTCTTACCCCTTAAAAAGATTTTTGGTGTGTGCGTTATTCTATTTGGAGTTGAGTCTAACCATTAAGAAATAAAATTCACAAGTTAAATAAAGTGGTCCACAATTCTAAATGGGAGAAATGATGACATGATGTACTACATATCACAAAAAAGAATGTAACTGGCAACAGACATTAAAATTAAATGTTTCACAAGAAGTATGCCAGAAAATTAAATGACGTTCCTACCATTAGATAGTGTTGTGACACTGAAGCAGGATTTTGTTCATGTCTAGCCTGGTACTCACATTTTGACACACTTCTTGCATGCTTTTGCTTGGCAACAGAAACTACACAAGACTCGCATGAAATTAATCTGCAGTCTCATTTAAACTGCTTTTCTTTTTACTTAATTGAACTTCATTATAGAATCAAACCTCTTACATTTTGTATTTTTCTACTGTTTATAGTATTGACCTTTGTTTTGTTAGTGTGACTTTGATGTTTATCTAACCTTTCTCCTGTAACTCTTGTCAAGTGTTGTTCTTGAATGAAGGACCAGAAAAAGGAAACTTGTAAAGGTAATAATAACAACAGCTAATTAGACTCAAGAGGAGAGCTGCTGGCAAATTAGAACACAAAGCCTCAGTGACTCACTGGGACTTGTCCATAAACAGCAACAGCCAGGTCATAGGGGGCTACTGGAGGCCTCTCCATCTTAGGCTAAACAAGGGAAGGGAAAACAATTACCAAATAAGAGAAACTTTACTGCATGAAAGCTTAGAAAGTATAAAATGGCATAGCCAAGAGCAGAGTTCTACTGAAGCCATGATAACCCCTGGAATCTTATGCAACAGCCAGGACCCATATAATTTTTATTTAATTTTTCATCCACCTGGTCCTATGTTGTCAGTTGTGAATTCCTATCTACAATAAATTGGTGACATAAAGCATACACAGGATCTCACAATGTTATATGAACGAAAAACAAATACAGCTTAAAGTATTATGCAGAAAGGTTCCAAAGTGTAATAGTCTTGCTTCTTGAAAATGTTCAGAAGAGCAGAGGATCTCAACCATACCTGTATATCGACATTTATGAAGAACGATGGTCTTCGTGGCATCATGTGTCAGGACAATTGACCGCAACCCCAGGAGACGTTATGTAGCCGCAGCCACCTTGGTTCCTTGAAGACAAGAGAGCATTTCAAAACAATAAACAACATCAGCAATTACATAAAATAATAAGTGTGCAAACATAATCCTAGCAGGTTGTAGGACCCAAAGAATGCATCCATCATTTCTCCTATATAGCTACTATAAAAACTCTTCAGTCAGTCAAAAAGGGAATAAAAGATTCACTTTTTGTAAAAGTGAATTACAGCTACAGTACAGTCTGTAGTGCTTCACTGTACATCACATCATTGTAGGTGTCACAGCTTTTTTACTATTCTGTTTAACAGAGTTCCTAATGGAAAGCATAGTCAAAGGATGCGTTACTGGCATCATAAAATCAACCATTCAATTTAGAGCACTATAAGTACTAGACACTCTTTCTGCTTTATTAGCCTATTACTTCGAGGGTTCACTGAATTTATATCATTTTGTTCACACTTTTCTCTGGATTTATAAATGGATCGTGATATGTTACTTCCTGTTATTTATTCTACTTGACAGGATTCAAACATAATAAGCAAAATCTTTACAAATCATATCTGATGTAATTGGCTTTAGTACTAGATGCCATTGTTGTAGTGATGTCAAATATTTTTTTCAAAACAGGAGAGCCCCGACCCTTTATTTATTATAAACCTAAGACCCTTTGTGCCACCCACATTTAAAACATGATCACTTATCCCTTCACATTTAAAAACAACGGTGCACTCTGTGTGTTGCACGATATACAAATCAAACTGCTCAACTTCTAGAACATTTGCTAGCTTCCACTGTTCCAACCCTAATAACCTTCATAGTTTCAATGCCAGCATTATGTCCAAATATTTTTACCAATCCTTGTAAAAGTTTTATTTTTCTTAGGATTACTACAAATTACAGAATGCACTGGGAACTTTTTTGATATTTATAAGTCTGGCAACATCCATCCACAAATTTTTCTAATCTACACATCCAGTTCATGGAAATGGGATATCTGTGCTCAAACTTGGAAAAATTGGGAACACTGCAGGAAAAAGTGCGGCTTGAAAATCCAAGCAGGAAAGAGAAGAACATGAAAACTGCACAGTCAGTGCCAGACACTGATCTGAGCCAAGCACTCAGGAGCCATGACTGCTTCTTCCTGTTGTAGTTAAGCCAAGCCATCCTAATTATGATCATCAACTCAGTTGTTTCCCTCATCAACAAACTCACTCTCCAGTGGTGCTCAAAGGTGTTTATGTGTCACAAATCATGACTTCCTGAATGCCACTGTACAAACAGAACTATTAACTGTATGTACACCACTCTGCATATGTACATGGAACTGCTAGTTATGAGACCTGCTACTTCACACTGCCATGAAGATGCAACACTGCCCTACAGTTAAATCATGGCATCTCAAACCTCCATTCATGCATTCTGATGTCCTCTAATCACAAATTAAGAGATGTCATACCATTCTCAAGCATGTTTAATCCAACTCAGGGTCACCAGAGCCTGTCCTGGAACCATGGAAGCACACAGTCCCAGACAGGGATGCCAGTCACTCACAATTTATGGTGACCAATCTACCCACAGAATTTGAAAATGTAGGAGGAAAAATTTAATATCTGGAGGAAAACCCTTTGCGACATGGAGAAAACATGCAAAGTTCAC
The DNA here is from genome assembly GCF_900747795.2 of Erpetoichthys calabaricus. Classification (NCBI taxonomy): domain Eukaryota; kingdom Metazoa; phylum Chordata; class Cladistia; order Polypteriformes; family Polypteridae; genus Erpetoichthys; species Erpetoichthys calabaricus. Next base: position 23,456,102 of record NC_041411.2, read on the forward strand.
ACGGGCAACAACCAGGATTCAACCTGGGCCTGAATTTGCACATGGGTCACTGGATTTGTGAAACAGCAAACGCTAAATGCTTTCCCTGCTATGCCAACTCACACGTGTGATATTGGATATTCTAAAATGTTACAGCTCCATTCAACTCCCACCTCAGTCTCAGTGTCTGTAAACAGTAATGCATCCTGATCTTCTACATCACCCTGGGTGTAGGTGTCAGCCATATAACAATGCAGGCGGGTGGGACTGTGTAGTGACCAAGATTCTAGCCTTTAAGCTTTTCTGACTCAATTTCCACTTCTCACTAACTTTGTGACCCTAAATAAGTTCTTTTACCTGCCTCTGATCCATCTGAAACAATATATATGGAGTCAAGCATACTGCATCCTAAAATTGTAAGGTGTCAGCCAAATATACAATGACAACAAAATGTAATTTTCATTTAATGCCAAGATGCACATGCAATTTTACTAATAATTCTAGCATCCTAACATGGACAACATTTTTGGCCCATAGCTTGCAGGACTTGCTTGATGTCTTCGTTTTCAGCAATGGACTGAAGTAGATGTCATTTGAAAGCTGAGAACCTTTACAGAATCCCTAATCCACTGGCAACGTGCTATACATTTGACAGGAGATTCAGAATAAAATCATTGTGTTGCAAGAGGCATTTATACCCTAAGCAGTGCAGCTGTTTAATGTTAAAGGAACAGCACAATAGGCCGTGTAACAGATTCCATGCAAGTCGTATCTACGTGACAGTAATTTTTTTCTGTGGTGTTACATGTTCACTCTCTTTCCTATTGTCATTTGCTGTGGAATAATAACGTTTACATTGACTTTGACCTTTGTTAAAGCTCACAGTGCTGATTTGTATCTTATTTGTTATTGCCTTGAGCACCTGATTGGATCAGAATGATTTCTGACTAGGTAAGTTTCCAGTTATTTAACGGCTAAGATATTCCCTGCATCTATGAAAAACGAACTTGTAAAACAGCACTAAAGACTCTAAACTAAAGAATAAAATGTCAATAATGCCAACAACAATGTAAAAGAATATTATTAACTCAAAGCAGATTGTCTCTGAGCTAAACTGTACTAGAAAGGCAGTGTGGCCAACTGGCTAATGCAAAGTATTACAACTTCAAGGATACCGATTCAAGCCCCACCTGTGCCATCCTAAGCAAGTCAGTGGGCTCCAGGTATAAAAGAAAAACTGTATGTACAGTAACTGACAATGTCAGTATAGGCTCCGACTTCTCAAAAGTAAGTTCATCAATTAGACAAGTGGATGGGAGGGGAATATAAGACAAACTGTACCTAGACTTCCACTGTCAAATTATAAAAGCATCAGAGGATAAAAAGGAGGCTAGCCCCTCTGTTTGAACACACTGTCTATGCTTCTGCACCCTGAAAATGTCATATGAATGTCATACTACAGCCTCCCTCCTCATATCTGTGTCATCTGGGATTTGTGATGTCTTGTATCAGTCTGTTAAGTGTGCCTCCTTTATGTGTGCAATACGTTTGCTTTCTGAGAGCTGGACAGCTTGGCAGCACACCACTGACACATCAAGGGTTAAGTGTCTTTATGGATGAGTAAAGCAAAAGTGAGTCGAGCCCTGCCGCTCCTGCTGTGTGAGATAATGCCATTGAACCCCAGGAGATTTATACCGAATCATTATTTCTAACCAGTTTGGGGGAAAAAAAAAGCCTTAATTGAAAATGCTCATGCTGGGCGCCTGGACCACTCTCACCTGCTGATATGTGCAATCAATAGGGATACTTAAACAACAAGCTTTTGTATTTTTTTTATTCTTTTGCTAAACATACCACAGCACAGAAAGGGAGCTTCACTTTAATATTTAGACTAACAAGAAGAAGAAGTAGGTGAACAGCTGAATTAATCGCATGTATTGTAATGCATTTAAAAAGTTGGAGCCCAAATGAAAATTGAATGAACTGAGCATAAAATAAGGTCACTTGTGCCCATGCTTAATGCTACAGCCTTACAACTTCACGGACCTGGCCGTGTTTTGGTCACATACTCTGACTGTACCAGTGTGGATTTTGGGTACAACAGGTTTTCATTCCAAAGTTGATTAGTGAATTAAAATGGGAAGTAAGTCACACTCGACAGATGCCAGTCTTTACCACCCTAAACTGTTTAAGCAGATAATAAATGGATATATTACCCACAACTTTCATTTTATAATTTTAGAAACTGTATAACATGCTATGCCAAAATCTTAAACAGGCTGGTAAGACTGCTGGATGTGCCACATAACTGCATTCAGCTTGCCACCCATTAATTTGCTGCAGCCCATTTTTAAAGAGGAAGCTCAAGAGGAGCCAAAGGCAGCACTGGGTGCAAAGCAGGATGCCATATGCAGACAAGCAGCTTTTGAGTCTCCAGAACCTGGCAATATTTCACCAGAACGAGAGTCCCTACAGTAAAACTTTAAAGAGAGGGAAAAGGTGCAATGAAAGAGTGACCCTAGACCTGTGAAACACAGAGAGCGCAGCATGAACAAATGTAACATAGGACAAGAGAAGACACTGAAACAAGGTCCATGGAGACAGAATCCTTAACAATTGCACCGCTGCTATATGGACTGTCTTTTATTGTTGTTACCTATAAAATCAAACGCCCTGAAGTAGCCCACAATTTTAAGAAATGTTACAAATGAGCTCCATCCTGAGATATCACATTCTGAATGGGCACATTAGACACATCTAAACTGCTTCCTGAGTGGACTGTTATGAGTCATTGACCTCCATGAGGAAGAATCACTAAGAGACAGACAGTTCTTTAAAAAGGAAAAAAGGCAGAAGCACTGTATGCATACGATTGGCTGATGGGTGCCAAAACAAGCTGGCATATTAAACCGGGCACAGTGGTGGCAAAGAGTCTGTTCATAGATTTAAACATCCACTACGTGTGTAAGGGCACCAGTTAGGGTAACAACAAAGTTTTGTAGGAGTTCTTTTCCACAGTTTTACACAACATCACACTACCAAACCTGCAGGAGGTTAGATGCAACCCAGGTTGCATCAGATGCCAATGATGGACAGGTCACCAGTCTAGGGCCTAGTCACGCATACTCCTGTGATGATGCGAGTTAAAGGTGGGAGTGTGCAGGTTTTTATTTTCAAAAATAATGCATCTCGGACTCTGTGGGGAGCAGAACTGCGTGGCCATGGAGTGTTCAGTGTGAAGGTAAGCTGGTTACTTGACTAGCTCAGCGGTTCTCATTGGCATCCTGCATGTCATAATTAGAACACCACGCCCTCAGATGTATAAAGGAGGGCATGAGGGAGTGACAGAGAGGAAGACATAAAAACTGGGAGATTAACGGACATTTTGCAGTCATATTAATTACTGCAAATACCATAACAATCACACTGTGTCTCTTACCTGATTGACATTAACAGGCCATGCATGTAAGTGCATAGCATCCCATTGTGACTGCTTTATTTTGTCTCATTTCAACCACATCTTTTCCCTGCTTACAGACATTTGAAGATTAAGATTCAATACAAGTGAAAAACTGAATGGGCAATAGGCTCTAAATGTATTGCATCTTCAATTAACTGGTCAATTGCCTCACCAGATTTGTCTGCTTCTTATTCTTATTTCATACATTTCAGTAGTCAGTCAAGGAAATAAACAGGGTTTCTAGTGCAGAAAGGCAGGAGCACTACCCACCATGCCTCTGTCTATTCATTCATTTATTGATTCAGATTCTAACTTGAAATTACTGTCGCAGGGTGTCAGAGTTTATTTAGTCTGCATCAAGCATAAGGCAGGAACCAAAATAGATGGGATGCAAGTTACCCTAAACTGCACCTCTCTGGGGCATGAAAGACCAAATTAAAAACATGCATATTTCTCCATATTTGAACCCAGTACCAAATTTAACAACTGTGCCATGAACCATTACTTTTATAAAATGTTAAAATGACCTACAGCTGTCAGTCAGTAGTGGGTGAAAATAACAAATGTCTCCTGGGACTCTCATTCCATTTTACTGAAATGCATGCAATAAGGACTCATCACAAAATGGCCATCATCAACAAGGACCCGTAAAAACAGTGCACTGACTGACTGAATGAGGCGAATGTTTATTCTGCTACAGACGGCTGCATTATTCCAGTCCACATTCAGTCCCCACAGAGAAGACGGCATTAAGATTTAAAGATGCTTAATGAACACTGACAGATATTAGGAGCAATTTAATTTACTGATCAAAAACTAATCCTGCTTTATCTTTGGACAGGGATTAGCCAACAGCATCCCTGGTGTATTTCCATACTTCAGCAGGCAATCTCCGATGAGGTAATTAATTACATCCAAGGTATTTGGCCAAATTGATATTCTTAATTTCCTACAAGGGCCATAACATTTGTTGTATGGATTTTTACTTTTTCTTACCTTGCTACAATGTTCAGCTTCTTCATACTGAACAATCTACTGGACGGTGAACCTTTCTCCAGTTATGCCTTTGACCCATGAAAGCCTTCACTGCCATTTTCTCAAATCCAGCGATTTTCACAGCGGAATCTGTTACGTTTAAGAATAATTCATTCTATTAACTCTTCATGCTGTGGTGTCTTCTGATGGCATGCATCCCCTCAGGAACTGAAGTGTTTTAGTTTATGGGGAAAAAAAGTCTGTTTTCTGCTAAACTGGTGGTCTCGAGAGACAAATACTCCGTGAACTACAGCAGCTTTACCTAGGGCAAGAAAACAAAAGAAAATAAATATATTCTAATAATTAAAAATAGAAGCCATAGTAACATGAACATTATATATGATGGCTGTGACCAGATGGGATGATGTGCAGCAATTCCTGAACTGAGACAGACATGTGGCCAGTCCAAGGCTATGTTTAGAAAAACAGAAAGAAACAGAAGGATCCAAAATAACACAAAGAGTGAACAAAACAACAAACATCACGCCCCTCTGGGCCTATCTAAACACATCTGGGCTCACGACCCAAGCCTCAAATGAGGCACTATCCTTCCCCACATCTCCAACTTCTCCTTCTCCTCGCCAGGTGACTCCTTACCTCCACTGCTACTGCACACTCCAAGCTTTTTTGACTGAAGTGGTAGAGGCCCATAAACACCTCGACCTTTAAATTCTTTCAGCATTATTCCACTAGTCACAACTAAAAGTACAATTCGGAGGGGATGCTGCAATAGCCACAAGGTGCTGTCAAGGAGCAGTCCTGAGGTTTATGTGGTTTTTTAGAGGACCCCATGCCCTACCAGGTAGCTGTTACTACTATCCTGCTCACTGTGACATGATCAAATTCATTTGAGTTTTGTTTGTTGAGGTATGTGTGTGTGTGTGTGGCTTATTTTAAAGCACTAATATAACCTTGCAGAGCTTTTGAAACATGAAATCTTTCAGATTCTGAACCTGGTGATTCCATTAAAGGGTAAAATGAACTTGAAGGATTTTCCAGACAGCATTAACCATGGATGAGATGTCACTCCACTGAGCACACAGAATGAGAGTGAGATGCACAAGGAGGAGTAAAGGCGTAGAATGCATGCTGAGAGTCGCCTTCAAAGATGGAAAGCATAAAACTGAAGAGGAGGTGAGAAGAACATAATGACAGAGTCAGAGTAGCAGGCTTTGCAGGAGAGGGAGTGTCGGTTAAGAAATGTTCACAAATGCATATACAGAGAAAAGGTGCTGAATGTACACATAGGACAAGAGATAGCAAATATTTTTAAATTATTCTATTACCGGTTTTTGACATGTTCTGTGGCTAGTATAATAAACGTCACGTAACCGACTGGCATACAGCTTTGAATGGTGAAAGCAGAGAGAGATAATGAATACATACATATGTCATTCTGTGCCACAAAGTAACATAACAAAGACCAAATAGAAATGTTTACTTAAACAAACTAGGAGCAGCGCTGTGCTAGGGCTCCATGTTGAAGACTGGCATCGACATGAGGTGACTGACGGACATAGATGGTGCATCACAGCTGACAGGCAGTATTTACTCTTGACTAACTGAACTTGTCATTTATGATTTAGGGCTGGATTTGCCAGAGACTGAGCTTTAATAGTGAGCTGCTTTTATCCCATGAAGCAGGTTATAAAAAGATTTTCTTTGAGGTTCATCAATTTCAGATAACCTACATGAAGAAAATGAAATTATTCAATATGCTGAAGGCAATATTTGCTTGAAGCCTTTGGATTCATTTAGTCACACAAACCACCATAAGGAATTCAGCTGTGCAAGGAATTAATTGGAAGAAAATGTACTTCTGAATAAGCTACAAAAAATAATCTATAGTTAGTGAAGAAGAGAAGATACTTTTGTCATGAAAAATACCTTTTAAAAATATTAGAAAGTAAACAAAGTAAATCATTACGTGCTTCTAATTTTATATCATTTGCCACAGTAATGATTTACCTTGTTTAAAAATGAATATGGACATAAGCAGAACTCCGATTACAAACAATAGTGAGAGACACTTTCCTTCCATGAGTCTAATTTTGAAATTGCTTTTTTTAAATCAAGCCTCCAGGGGAATGAAATTGCAAGTCATAGTGAAGAAATAAGAATGGACCACTAGATTCAAACACCATGGAAAGATCAACAATAAAGGATAAAAGACAAATAGAAAAAATGTAATATCTAAAACAGCCATCAGTAACATGTGGGTGCCATGTCTACAAAGTGCCGTGGCTGTTTCCACATACTGTAACGCTCTTACTCTACGAACATGCTTCATGTGAGCTGCAACTTGCTATTAGCATGATCAACAAGAAAACTGAAGGAACAATACTAAAATACAGAAATCATCTGATTTTATACAGCGCCTTCTATAACATAAATACATTTTATATACTAATGTACTATCTAGTAATGCATACTAGAGTACAAAATAAGAGTTAAGAATTGTGTATTATTTTTAACTTTGTATTACTGCCTCATACATTTTGTACAAATGTTTGTTGTAGAAGCACTGCAAAATGCAAGATTAACAATACTGTGAAAGTTACACATACAATAGGATGACAAACTGTCCTGTTGGACAAACACTTTGGTGAGTGGCAGAGATCTGAAGCAGTCTCTCCTTCATTTGGTGTTAATTCAGTTGCTTTGTTGTGATTGCTGCCTCTTTCGGTTGTGCAGCTATCACGTGTTATGCAACCTGGCAAAGCACAATGGTAGCGGCCACTAAACGCAACTGCTCATGATTTTAACTAAATAAAATTCAATCTTCGATGGAAAAACATCCTTACAAAATGGTGCCAAGATGACATCAATGGGAAAATAATAAAAAACTAAAATAATACAAAATATAAATCAATAACACTAATTAGGTGAGGTTCACTGTTAAAGAAAAACAAGCATAAAATTATAGACAGAGCAAAAATCTTGAGTATTTAACAGTGTTCTCCTAGCAGCGTGCACACTCCTAAGTTCTTTTATACAATTCTGAAACACAGATGAACTGACAGCTGAACCAATCCTGGGAAAAATGAAGTAACAGCAGAGCCAGCACTTGCCAATCTGACTTGCTTCCTTTCTCACATTTTCAGTTCAGCAATACATTAGTTTAGTAATGGAGCCCACGGAAAAATGCTTCAAAAAACTCTAGTATTCCTTTGTTCTGAACTGAACTACTTTCCTTTGTAAGCAAAAAGTAGGTGCAAAAGAAGTTAGGGATGTAGTTTAACAGGATTTTTGCCCTTTTTATTTCAGTTTTTTAAATTTCAGTCTTCTCTGTTTATTTCCTGGTGATTGCAGCATGACATGTTGTGACTACAGTATGTGCACTGAACGTCATTTTGTATTAAAGCTAACCATACAGTACTGACACTTGGTCTCAGGATGTTCATGAGCATAAGAAGAATGAAGAAAAGTAATAAAAAGAGTATTTTCATTCAAAGAAGCATAGAACAAACGGCATCATTTTTGGATCCATTTGTTTTTCTAGACAGAATAAAGGACCTGGGACCCTGGATAGTGTAGGGTTTCCAGCTAAACTCCAGTGCAGGACTCTTGTCTGTTTTCCATTGTGTCTCTCTGTTATACATTGTGGCTAAAGTATCACCAATAATAGTATGACTGGTTTCATTGTTTCTGGATTTGTACATATATTTTTCCTGACGATTGTAGATTTCTATAACCTAGGGTCATTATTGTCATATGTATGAAGTATGCTGAAATTCTTAATTGTACATGCTCATCAACATACAACACGTCACCACTCTCTGGTGCCACGTGTAGAGATTATGGCTATTTTACATCTGAACATTCGGTCTTTCCTTATGCATTATATACAATTCTTTTACAGTTATGGTTACTGAATTTTAGTTATGCACAGCTACCAAACAATACAAACACTTTTGCTGTTGACAACAACAGAATATTAAACTTTTATATTATGTTTCAATCTCCCAATCTAATGCTTAATGCTGTGTGTATGCTGTCACCATAGTAGGCACTTGTCACATGCAAGTTGTATTTAAATGTGTAAGAATTACTTTGTGTTTCCTGCATACATTAGTTATTATTGTTTTTATATTTTCCAAGATTCCATAAATCTTGTACAAAAATTGTCCTATATAATATTATTAAAAAATGCAAAAGGAGCTTAGAATAACCAGTTATTTTAGGAAAATAAATCTAAACATATATGGTGAGTGAAGCATTATACATTAGAAACAAATTGGGCAACTCAAGTGGTCTTTGTCTTGCAGGATCCTGTTTGTGTTATTTGTTCCAAATAACCTAAACACCCAAGTGCAGAGATCAGAAAAGTTACATACAAAACAAGATGTTCATTTTTTTTTTTAAACACTAAGAGTTGTGATTTTTTTTCACAAAACTGAAATGATCTCCCTGGCAAGAGATATTAGAAGAAGATGCAATATATTACAGGTAGAAAAGCAAACATCAGGCAGAAAGTCAAAAATTTGAAAGTTTGTTAATTAAGTTCCTCAAGATGCATTTTGTTTCAGAAGCAGGTCTTTATTTTCACACCAAACTCAGATTATCTGTTGAACACATGGTACAAGCAACAGGAAAACATAAGAAACACACCTGGAAATGGCAACATTAGCAAGGAAAGGGAAAGCCGGAGATACCATTGGCAAGCTCAATGAGAAAGTGTAAATGAATTAATAAAAAAATATTTTTTTAAACTGCTGGGCAATATTAAAAGGTGACAAAACTATTAATTATGATCATATTCTTAACAATAAGCAGAACAGAAATCCATCGTTTAAGAGAAACATAAAGGTCAGCAGTTCGTTTGCTCCTCAGACTTTGTGGGTAACGAGTCTGTCACAACACAAAAACTGCCTTCTTACTCTGACAAGTAATGTGTCAGCAGAGATTTTGTAAGTAATAACAAGTTTGTCCTTGCATTGATTTAAAGTGTAGGGATTTGTGTAGCAACATCTACTGACACAAACTGGAACTGCAACTGCCTTGAAACTGGGAGATTTGAAAAAACAAAACGGGGAATAGTACAGTTGACCCTTGATATACGACCGGCCTGACATGCGAACAACTTGGTTTATGACCAAAATTTTTGTTTTGAATTACCAACATCTTGCGTTACGACCCGAATGCGGTCACGTGTATCCGCTTAAGCGTTTGTAAACAAACAGCTGAGAGCGTTTGTAAGTGTCAGTCGGAGCCCAGATACATGTGTTTGTGGACATAATTTCAGTCAGTGCAGTGATTTAGATATTTTTTTTCGATAATTGCTAAGGAAGGAAGAGAAGGTAACGAAGGTAAAGAAAGCGATCACAATCGAAACGAAGAAGGAAATTGTGTGGAAATATGAGAGTGGCGTTTGTGTGACCGATCTCGCTAATATGTACAGCATGTCAAAATCCACCATCTCGACAATTTTATAAAGAAAAGATTTATATAAGGAAACTCCTTCCAAACAATAACCACCTTCCATTTCATTCTCCTCTTCCTTCCTTCCTGTAAGCCAAAGATGTCAACTTAAATGGTGAATACAGTATGAAATTGTTGTTTCTGGTAGGCTAGGCACTTTATATAACTTTTTGGTTAGTACATTAGAAAAATTATTGGTGTTTCTGGTAAATTATGCACATTATACAACCCTTTTTAATTAAAAAAAGTTAAGTAAGTGTTGCTGTGGGAGGTTCGGAACACATTAAGGGCAATTCCATTATTTCTTATGGGAAAAATAGTCTTGAGTTACAACCAGCCCTCGCGAACGAATTGAGTTTGTAAGTCAAGGGTCCACTGTACAAGCAAAAAAGTTAGAATGTTGTATTTTGGATCTAATAACTGCTCAGTCTGAAAGCACACTTTAGCCATCATGAAATAGCTAAACGGATTATAACAGTAAATGAATAAAGAGCACAAGTGCAAAAAGTGGCACAGTTTTGCCACATGTAATACATTTTAATGCTGAGTCATTAGAAAGAGGACAAGTGGATGAAACAAATCCAAATAGTATATTAGTTGGGTCTCTGAACACTGGAATAGAATTAATGCATTTCTGCCGTTTTATTTTTTGCACCATTGCTGCTGAAATACTTAGTACTAGGTTATAAGGGGAAACATGATTTGCATGATATCAGAAATACAGTAATTCATTGGGCAAGCAAGATCACCTTTGGGGGTTGGATTTACATACTCAATACTATACATTGACATTCATACATATGAAAAGGAATGTTTAATGCCCAACAGGAATAGTGTTTTAAACCTAAGCTCAATTAGGGAAGTTGCACCACAATGAAGATACAAGCTGGTTATGTAAAAATTGTAGAGAAACACGATTTTACTACAATAATTCAAGTTAAGCTTAAAAGAGTAAATCTGCTGAAAATACACTTGAAACACATTTGTAGTCTGTACTGCTATTCTCCTCGGACACACTGCTTATTATCTCAAGGGAATGAACTAGCAAGCTGCAACCTCACAATTTATTTGTTTTCCCCTATGGCAGTCTCCATAAATTACAAAAATGTAAAAATTTATTTGATTATTTATGGCATAATTTAACAGTTTGCATTGTATTCGGACATCAGCCTCTTTAGGAGTTATTGCACGACTCCTGACAGATTAAATAACTAATTCAATATAGGTGAAATTTAAAAAAAATGGGTCCATCATATGCTTTATATCTTTATTTCCTGAACGCAGTGGAAATCTATTTTTTAAGCACGTTCATATCTGCATGCAAAAGCATTCCTGCTTCAGCACTAGTGCTGATGTGATAAGATTAAACCCTGACTACATGTTTTACCTCAGACCTCGGAGAGGTGACATTGACTGATCTGCTCTCTGAAAACCCAATTGTGAAGGTTATTAGAGTTGAGATAACACCACTTTTTATAGCTCAGATTCCTTCAATAGAAAAGGTTTAGAAAGATCAACTAGAAAATGCCTTTCCACAGACCTGGAAAATTTGCACACAATCCAGCACTGTATTTGGATTTGAATTCCAGCTTTTCAACTGAAGAGCAATCATTCTTATTAAATGCATGAACGCAAAAGAGCAGTTTTACCTTCTTGAACAGTTTTCAGAATGAATCAAATATACATGAAATTAACAGACAGTTCTCTAAGGATTTAGATTGCAAATAAATCTTATTGAAAATATCAGTAACAATCTAATGTCCCCTAAGAGTACGCAAAAGAATAAACAAGCTTGGAAAATAAATGAATGAATACCCTGCTTTAGAATTCGTCTTATCCCTAAGTGTTTTTGGGTTATGATGATTTTCCGATTATCATATCATTCCTGGATATTAGCATAAAGGTAATTATCTAAATTAATCACAGCTAGGCATTGCGAGCAGCTTTAAGCATTTCATGCCTGACATCATGTTTTGTGAATTAATCAGTACATAAGAAGCACTTCTGTATTATTAAAAAAAATAAGCGTAAAAATGAAATGCAGCATTGTAATTTGAAGAAAGCGTTCTCACTGCTGGTGCATGACTTGGGAGCACTTAGGTATTAATCCATTTCAGTTTTATGGAATCTGAGTAACCATAACTAATTTTAAATTCTTAACAAGTTAATAAAAATTTTAATGTGCTTTAGTAATCTAAAGAAAGTGTCCAACATGTAGATAGCATAGTAGTTCGGCGTTTAGTGTTGTTGCCTCACAGATCCACAGTCCTGGGTATAATTCCTCATCTTGGTCACTCCCTACTTTGTCTGCACATTCTTGATATCTGTTCATGTTTGGTTGTTAATTTATTTTCTAGGTGCTCCATTTTCCTACCATAATCTCATGGAAAGAGGCCAAGTGTGCCCTGTGGTGGCCTGGTATCTGATGTTGCCACTAAAGACTCTGTAGTGGGAAAGAAACTTGGACTGAAGTGGATGGATTTGTGGACTGATTTTCAAAATTAAATTGTAGTGGTGTGTTTTACTATTTCAGCATCAACCATTACCACTGTGCCAAGAAACAGCTGTGAGTTAGACACCAATGCATCATGGGGCATACTGTAGGCACCCACTTTTTCTATTACTTGAGCCTGCCTCGACAGCATTTGATCACTGAAAAGAACCCAGTCCTGTACGACGCTTAATTCCACAGCAATGCACATTGACCAATCAACTTAAAATAACCAATCAAGCAACCATGCATTATTGAGGGAGATGGGAAAAGTATGATTTTTTTTAATAGAAATGTTTCTTATTAAAAGGCTGACCTGAATCTGTAGTTTAACTCTGGTGTGACCAGTCAGTGGCACTGTTCAGAGTGGCATTATGGCCAGTGTTCCTCTGTGTGTCTCTTGCCTGCTGAAAATCATGTGTCTGGAGACTGCTCTACAACCTCTGAAGCTGCTATGAGCCAACACCCCCCCCAGCAGTCAGTGGGCTGTGTTAAGATGATAACTTAATGGTATCTGACCAAAAAGTGGGTGCACTCAATGGAGACCTTTAACCCTGTTATGTTTTAAGAAAAGGTAAAATGGCCATTACTATACACCCCAGTACCCTGATTTAAAAATGTTTGACATCTGAATTTTCACTTAACCTGAAATAAAGCATTTTATCCTACATCTCAAACTGAGAATGCCTTTCCTGATTATTCCGACTTCTCATTTTTTTCAGACTGTACAAACTGGTTGAAAGGTTGTAATATACTGGTGCCACCAATACAGATGCTACATCAACAACATTTATTTCTATAAAACATTTTCATATAAAGCATGCAGATCAAAGCATGTTATGAAAAAACTGCAAGGAGAAATAAAAATAAAATTTTAAATATACAAGTATATCAATTCCATCCATTTTCTCACATTGCTTATCAATAAATCAATAGTAACAGGTAAAGCAGTGTCCTTAATTATGGATTAAATTACTAAATTCATTATTGCCTGCTTTACTGCATTATGTCAGCTTATGTTCCTTCCGACGAATGCCATTTACTGCCTCCAGTTCACTCTGATTCGATTCTGTAGCTCTGTCTGTCACCTTCCATCATTTGACAGCCATTGTTCCTTCTCTTCCTGCCACTTGCTGGCAGCCCACTCACCTTTCCTTTGCCTTCATTCACCACCATTGCCTCTTTCAGCCACCCAGCCTTTTATTCATATTAAGTGAGCTGCTTTACTGTTGCACTTAATTTAATTAAGATATTGCCAGATGATTTCATTCCATTATGGATGTTATTTTTTAAGTATATTTGTCTTATATGTGGGGTTTTGGAATTTTAACTTTGGACATCTTCATGAAGTTTTATGATTATTTTGTAAATAACAGCACTGTTTTGTTTACGGTTTGTGCTAATATGTGACACCACACATGTGGTTTTGTTTAATTTCTAGGGCCCTACGATTTCTGCGATGCGGAAAACACAGAATTAATGCATAAAAACGGATTTTAGATTTAAAAACGGAAATGTGCAGAATTTAAGGATGAAGGGGTGACCGTTACAAAACCTCCCAATAAACTAAAACGACTGAATAATCTGTAGTTCTATCATTCAGATACCATTTTCTAGTTTGTTGTTTATCAAGCAAATTCTTTGTAGAAATCCAGTCATACCTTTATCTGTTTGTATGCGTGTTTCTTGTATGTTTTCTCGTTAAAGGCACATGAATTAGCTAACTGCACAAGACAGAAATGTTGAAACGAGCAGGATCAGATACCCTAACCACGTAGAAAAAACTAAGAAACATGAGCTTAACTGCAAAATTGAGGGCACAACAATATCCCGGCGACTTTTGCAAATCTGGACAACTTTTCTGCAAGTTTTGCCAGCATACCATAGTACCCTTTAAAAATTAACAACGATGATTCTGGATTTAATAAATGTTTTGCCTGGCGGTGACGAGGCACATGAGGTCCACATTTGACTCTTCTGTTACCTACAAACCTGGGAAGAAGAGCAGGCTTCTCCTCGGATGCAACGAGCTCTTAAAAGCGGGTCACTCTCTCTTTTTTCTGTTTAATTCCTGGATTTTGTGTCATTCAGATTAGTTCGTTTTTGCTTAATCATTAATTATTTTAAGATATGCAGTAGATGAAGCTACAGATGAAATGATGCTCATTTTCAATCTGTAAACACTTAAGGTTTAAGAATCTTTAGAAATAATTTACATAACTACAATTACAGGTACTGAAGTCCAGTACTTTTTGGCAGATGTTATCTTTATGGAGAGCTGCAACTTATGCACCTTTTCACAGGCAGCAGCACTTCAGTCCCTTCACAACAACCAGCTGAATATTAATGCCATTTTAGCAATGGTTACCCATAATGCATCATGCTGTCTGAAAGCAGACCAGGAAGTTTTAAAAGGGGATCTGCCTAACAGTGTACATTCAACCTGCTTGTGTCAAATCATCAGTTTGGTGGAAGCAGTATAAATACTTTAGTGAGGCTGCATCACTAGTAATGTGGGTAAAGTCTGCCTCCTTCAAGAAGCCTGCCAGGAACCCCTGAGGCAGGAAACGCTACATGGAATAGCTGGCTCTAATCAGTAGGGTACCTTGCTGAACATGTTAAACTCTTCAAAAAGTTCTTTCTGACTGAGAGCACATCAGCCCTGGCTGTAACAAATATCCTAGCCCTAAAACTGAAGTTACCCTTCATCTCAGAAGGATGCATCAAACTGGTAACAGCTCTGACAATTCTGGAGGGCACTCACTGTCCTACTGCAGTCTCAGCATACAGCGTCATGGAGGATCTGAGCTCCTACCTGATGGATGGAACTGCAAAATAAGGTTCAGCTGTGCTAGTGTGCCATTTCATTAAACAGAATGTAAAGTGCCATTTCATTATTGTTCGTTGTATTGTAGCTGTTTTTTCAACTTACAGTAAAAAAAAAAAAAAACATAAAAACCCAAAAATTCTGAATCAAGGAAAAATAAATAGTGAAAAACATGAAAAAATAAAACAGACTCCATAGGGCCCTAAATTTCCTTACTACCCACACTACAGAACACGTGACCCACCTGAAGCTAAGCATGTTTGCAGGATGGGAGACCATCTAGGAGAAGCTTGGTTTGCTGCTGGAAGAGCTGTTGCTGAGGCCGGCACGGGGCACTTACCCTGGATCCCAATGTCCTAACGTAGTGATGGGAGCCCTGAAACTGGCAATGTCCTTCTGATGAGACATGAGGTCCTGACTCTCGGTTTTCATAAACGATCTCTGGGCCCTTTCTGGATAACTATCGCCCTGACCCCCTTCACCATCTAATAACTAATGTGTGGTGAGCATTCTGGTGCCTAAACAGCTGCCATCACAACATCCGGGTAGATGCTACACATGAGTGATAGTTGAAGTGGTTCCCCATCGTCTGTTAAAGCATTTTGAACAGGTTAGAAAAGTGCACTATAAATGTAATTAATTAATTCCCCAACAATACTGCTGTTGGTAATGGAGTCACATTGCTAAAACATGTCCTTACGTAGTGTTACTTGTGACGTCATCACATCACCACTATGTAAAATGGAGAAACAGTCCTGTATGTGCCGAATTCAAGCTTTGGACTCCTTGATCTCACAATGAATTTTTGAAATCTTTCATTAGACAAGGAATGGACATATACTGATGTTTTAGTTTTGTTTTTTGTTTTACAGGTTACAGGCCCTAGCCTGCTTTTTGACTACTCTTGTACACCCCATTCAAACCGGTCTCCATTTTCTGGTCCAGCCATTTAACTTGCCTTCTGTCTGTTTCCCCATTAACAGTTTTTTCCCCATAATTCCTAGCACCACAGTGCTCCAGGCCCATCACCTCTGCCTTAACTTATTTTGTAAAAACAAAGCATGCATTTGCATTTTCAATAATTAATTCACATTAATAGCTGGGGTATTTGAAAAGAATTACATTCTTCAGAAATGCAAGAATAATTTATGGTACTTTAAGCTTAGAGCGACTTTTGAGTGAACTTAAACTTGGTTTATAACATATTAGTATTTTTCCCCATTAAGAAATAATGGCAATAACTTTGTGATATCCAAAACTTTCATTCTCATTCAATTTCCAGAAGCCAGCTAGATACATAAATTTCTCACGGGTTTTTATGGTAAGCTGACAAGACAGAAGGTTTCAATGTGTAATTGGAGCAGGAGAAACCCATCCAATGCATCATTTGAATTCTGAAGTCTAATGTCATTAAACATAGGTGCAAAATGAAATGTATCAGGTGTATTTTAATTATCTATCAAAATAAAAATTACGATAAGAAAAGGGAACACATAGAAAAATCAGTTTTCGTACCAAGCTATGCTGGTTTAAGAGTCTAGTTTATAAATATATTCAGCATCGTTACACCAAGAAGAGCTCCTCCAATTCCATTTCAAACTTACACTCTACTTTTGACCCTTGCCTTCCTTTTGTTTGATAAAGGTAATGTGTTTGATTAAGTTCATTCTTCTCACTCCTTAAGATGTCTGCCCTGCATCCTACTCTCACTTCATTTGCCTCTTCAGCTAACTTACATACATGACAGTAAATGCTTACTGCCAAAACAGTCGCATAGGAGATGTGAACTGCAAACTAGCCCTTCACAGATTACACAGCTTGCAGACTCCTTCCAGAAAATAAATGCCGAGCATCTCTAATAGAGTTTGATGTTGACTTTTAAGTATCATGTTATGTCATCTCACAGTGAAGGATGGGACTCAGGGGGCTACTTTAAAGTTAAATATGGCAGATGAATCATTACTGAATCTTAAAACATCAAAAGTGCAGGGTAGTGAAGGTGAGCAACTCCCTAAGCCAGTGCATTTTACAATACAGACACTAACAGGAGAAACTAATAAATGTTTCATCTTCACAGTGTCTAGCTCTGGCACACTCTTCCATGCAAGCGGATGAAGGAAAGCAAAATGAAGAAGCTCAATATCCCATCGAGGCGGCTTGTATTCCACTCTAAAAGTAAGGAGGAGCACTGACTATCGTTCATTTTGACTCCTCCTTTATCCTGATCATAGTTTTTACTATTTTCTGTTTTAGCATTTTTAGATTATCTACTCGTTTTCTGACCTGCTGAGTCCAATTAAATATTGTGAAGAGAAAGAGTCCTGCTAGTGAGATGAATTAAACAGGGGGTCAGCTCCAACCTGATGGCAACAAATCAACAGCAAGGGAGTTCAACAACATCTGTTCAAAGCATAGAATCTCATCAGGCATCAAAATTCTTCCATTAATAACCGTTTAGGTCAGCTCCTTGTCTTTTTATTTTACTTCGCACAAAGAGCATATAAACCTACAGCCTCTTCCAAAGTTGCTAATATCTATGCTCTCATCTGTCCTGGTAAACTTGAAATATCAAAACACATACAGGCAGAAGCCATGGTTATTTACTTTTAAGGAAAAACAGGGTTATAAATGATCAATACCTCCTCACAGTCTTCTTGACAGAATTTTGACAAAAGGCAACCACTTCGTTTTAAGTCATCAGCCATGGAAATCCATTTTGATGGTCTAAGCATTAAGATGTCCAAGACCTGACCAGTCTCTTCATTAACTATTAGTTAAATTAGGATTTCTGCAAAAAATGTTAAGTTTAAACCCCTGGGCTTGAAAATGTTTGATATGAATATCAAACCTGAATTGATATGCCTAACACAAAAATTTAATCTAACTGTAGCATATTGGTGTGGTGGTTAGTGCCAGCGCATAGCCTGGTTAGTTTTTAAATAGGCTCCAGCTCTTTACAATCATGTGATTCCTCAATCACACCAAAAATTAACATCATATAATATCATATAATATAATCCAGTTTAGAAACACAAGAGCCTAGGCCACACTGGGCACAAAGCAGGAAACAGCTCTGGGTGGGAAAGACACTATACAAATAAAATTCATTATTACGATTATTCTTGGAGGCAATTCATTGCAAAGCACATTCATGCATACTTATAAAATCACAACCAAACTGGGACCACTCTAGAAACATGTCTTTGGAGAAATTATACACTAATCAGAATACACAGTGGAAAACCCAGACAGACAATGGAATAATGTCCAAGTTTGGGAGACAAAAATTGGCCACTGGATGCATAGGACAGTAGCACAGCCCACTGTGCCATCCTACCAGTCCCCAAATCGCTTTGGATAGGCTTCTTATAGCCCTATAACAGGGTTAAGCATATTCGAAAACTGTATGGATAGATAGGTAATATAACATAACAATGTATCAATTTTCTGAATCAAGTTATCCCAATACAGAGTCACTGGGCAACTTTTAGACTTCTAAACATATTATGTACAACCTTTAATGTACTACAGTGATCCCCCACCTATCGCAGAAGTTACATTCCAGACCCATCAGCGATAGGTGAAAATATAGACCATATAAATAAAATATATTTTTTTGACAGTTTAAGCCTTACAATACCCCGCCCACACGCTTTAAACACTTGTGAACTTATTAAAACACACTTTGTAAACACATATGATATGTGGATGTCGGGCTAAGGATATTATGAAAAAAAATCTTGGCAGGGAGACGAGGCGTGATCTTCTCGGAAGACACTTTGACATCCAGCGAGAGACATTTTAACATCATGCAAGACAAGGCAGTGAGACAGAAGAACAGTTGCTGTACAGGCTTTTAAATGATCGACGAGCAGAGCGACAAGCAGAACAGCCATCTTGGCAGAAGCAGCACAAAGCCAGCAGCTGATCCGTCCGCATCTCCTTAGCGTGCATTCAGCTCCCCTCCTTCACAACGCAAGCGGCAGAGACGTGAAGTGGCAGGAGCGTAGCGCACCTCTGGGGGGGTTGAGTGAAGCGATCGAGACCTGATCATCTCGACATTACAACCTTAGGAAGCAAAACCCGTGAGACAGGGACTTTTGCATGTCACGCCCTACTTACAATTTAAAACAAGTTCACAAACATCTAACCTAGCAGCTGTTGGAATGCTTTTGGCAGACGCACTTCATGTGCTCCCAGCTCTTAAAACAACGACAAGCAGAACACACAGCTGGCCAGCAGCAGCAGCAAGACAGCAGCTGAACAGATCACATAACTTTAGCGTGCATTCAGACCCCCCCCCTTCACAACGCAAGCAGCGCTACAAAAGTTTTAAAGTAAAAATGAAAATAATGCATATGTAACAATTCCCATGAAAATAACAATCTCTTTAAATTGTTTATCCGGTAAACCAAACACGGGGGTGGGCAAGCAAAGTGAGCAGGGGGCAGAGCCCACTAGTAATGATAATAATAATAATAATAAATCTGCAATGTAGCAGGGGCGCGATAGCTGAACCGAGATATAGCAGGGGATCACTGTATATAGTTATTGGCCTGCATTCCCAACAGTCCAAGAAACATCCTGACAGACAGACATTCAGCTGTGTATATCAAACCAAATACTATGCTAAATTGCATTATAAAGGATTTCTTTACAAAAATGATTTACTCACTCAGAGTGCTCAAGCATATACTTATAATGTCCAGGGAAACAGGACTTGCTTTTTTTTAATCATGCTATGAAAAAGTGTTTTTTTATCATTCTAACTGGCAATTTTTCAGAAAGAGTCCAGTCTGAGTAGATGATTTATGATGCATAATAAAAGCATAAAGAAACCACTCTTTTTAAATTCATTGTAGAAATTTCCCACTGGAAATGTCTCAGTAATCATACAGGCAGCCTCTCCTCATTTATAATGTGGAATGCCAATTTTTTGCTTTACTTTCTAATTTGTACTGTGGCATTCAAAGGGCGCACGAGGGTCATGTTCTATTTAATGACCACTTTTAGGAGGATCTCTCTTGTTCTGCACCTGAATATGTCATCTGACTTTGGTACAGACCGTCAATCATTGTGATGTGAAACTCAGCGATCCAACAAAATTAATTTAGATGCATGAGAGTGCATGGCCATCTTCAAAGTCAAAAGCAATACAAGAAAATAAAATTTGGAAATCGGGGATCAAGTAGGTGAATCAATTCCTTACAGTGTGCAGTGACTCCTTGGCAAAGATAAAAGTAAAGAATAATCAGGCATGACTGACAGGTAAAAACCATTCTGATTAATTCACCTTGAATGCCATCCTAGGTCTATAGGTCTTCTAAGCTCTACAATGGAGCTGAGGTTGTGTGCTGACTAAAAAAAGACCACTTTGGTGAGGCAATGCTACAATTTTAATGCAGCAGGATGCGACTTTATTAGGATCTCATTGGAGCAAGCCTAAACCACTTTAAATGGAGGTGTCTACACAAAGAGCAGGTGAACCTAATAAATAAGCAGACCACACAGCAACTGACATTTAAATACAACTACACTCTGTACAAGAAAAAATTAAGATTCATTCCACTTTATATTTTGCTCTTTGAGGATGCTTTAAAGCAGACATGTTGTCAGAATATCTCCATAGGTTGCATGACCCAAATCAGAGTTGCTTGTAACATTTGAGTTATTGTTATATATTGTTATATATATATTGTTTTATATATATATATATATATATTGTTATATATATATATATATATTATATATATATATATATGTATATATATGGTCATCTTCACCAGTCATGCAGCAGCAGAAGGCCTCAGACTTTGATAAGTTGTCACCAGTGGAGCTCAGGTGTTTGATTATTTGAATCACTGGATGAAGACTAGTGTGGTATGACCCAACTTACACAACCTGTTCTGTGATCTGCCTCAGGCTAACAATTCTCGCATGACTTTTGCTTGACATGTACGGTTACTGGGTGACACTCTACATGTCTGCTTGTGGGTATCCCATCATTAAGCAGCTGGATAGATAACCCTTTGGTAATGTAAGACCCAAGAAGGATGTACAGAGTTGAACATCATCAGCAGACAATTTATTACACACCAATCTGTTAACTGGAACTGCACCTCTTTTGAAGTCCCCTACAGGGAAGCAGACCCACAGCCTTACCTTCACACCTACTCCCTGTTAACAGAATCCATTTATGCTTGGATTTTCAAGCTTATTTTATCCATTCACCAAATTAACATAACATCGATGTTTTGGGGAGTGTGGGGTGACAATTACCAAATGTGGGCTAATAAAGTATACTATATCTCAAAAAACAAAACACACATAGGGAGACCATAAAGACAGTGACTGAGTTCTGCATTTAAATACTAGACCCTAGACACAAGTAAGGAAACTGCCCTAAACAGAGTACTAGTCGATCAAACGGCCCATCCATGACAAAGCTTATCTTAGCAACATCCCTTTAGGAACATGGAAGGAAAATGAAGACTCACACAGATATAGGGAGAGACTGTAAACACCACGCAGAGACCATTCTGGTGTAGGCATTAAACTAAGGACAGTAGACGAATAAAGTCAAAAATTGTTAATGAAAAAAAAAAAAAGAAACAATCACTTAAAAGTGTTGAAGTTGGCCACTGATATTTGTCCACAGTCAGTGCTTGACTCCAAGGTTTACCACTGCTGGAGAAGACCTCATGACAGGGTTGCAAAGGGTCACCTTAGCACTAAGTTTGCCAAGCACCCCATAGATGATGTGTTAAAGTTTCCCAGAAATATGAAGGTGCTCCATGTGTAATGTCTTACTATGAGAAACATCTCAATGTCTTTCTGCAGGATCTCGTTGGGTGGAGATTGCCCTCTCTTGCCTTTATCAAGTTGATAAAACTCAGAGCTCTCCTAAAAGCGGTGGACACCAGATCCACATCTACAAAGCAGTTAGGGGGCCATCTCCAATTGACAATATCAACTAGAAGACCAGCTTTCTCAGATAGTTAACTGACCTAAAGAGGTGGTGAGCAGCCACATTGACCCCACTGGTGTGGTCAGCTATAGGACGGAGTTACTGTTACTGTGATTTGAAATTTCCACCCATTTCTGCTCATACTTTTTAATCACTGGTCCAAGGGAAAACAGAGTCAAGCATGGCAGACTCAGGATCAATGCAGACTCAAATCCAAAATGGGATTTCAGCTACTTGGAGGACCCATTAATTTACATCCAGTCACCAGTTAAGCCAGCCTGTGCGTTTTTGCACATACTCTCAATGATCTAGTTAACACAGACCATATTATCCTGAATTGGGAAATTTCATTTGGTCAAGTTAGTTATAAGGACAAAAATATTTTTTAAAAACAGAGAAAAACTGTAACATACTAAAAATGTTGTCATTCATTTTGATAAAACCAGTTCCTTGGAAGACATGAGTGACTGTGGTGAGAACATGCAGTTTCCACAGACAAAGGATCTGTGACAGCACCATACCACACACTCTACAGAACCTTGTACACCCCAAGCATGATAAAAATATCAAAGTTGTACATTCACAGTAAGGCTTGTGGACAGGAGGAGTGTCAAGTTTTATAGACAAACAGCTCTTGGGACAAGACAACACTTCAAACATTCCCAGAAAGCATTTTTTGCCCTGCATTTGAATATAAAGTAATGTCCATTGTGCCTTAGGGATGAGGACAAGTTCTAGAGCTGAGGCAGTCTTTCTGCAGTACAAGCCAAGGAGGACGGACATAGATTGTGATGGGATTCAGACCAACAAATATTATTTGAGTGGCTGGCACAGTGTTGAGTTTGTTGCTGAGAGTTAGTATGCTTTTCAATGGACTGAAAAAGTGCAGTACATGTGGGCTGTCAAAGCGTAAATGAAGCAGGAAAATACCCAGAATGCAGTACAAATGACGTCCAACAGTGTATCTGACACTTTTCCCCTCATTAAGTGTGTTGCCTAACACCTCCGCATGTCACCATCCACACATTCGAAAATAATAATAATACATAGATCTGCAAACATGAAATTGCTGTGGATTCTGACATGAAGAAAAACACCCGTGATATTCATTCAAGAGAATGAAATTCTTTTCTGAAGACACACACAAGCTCTTTTATCATTTTCTCTATTCTGTGCCATGTGTACATTTAAGTCAACAATCGGGCATTGTTTGAGCAAACAGCGGTAATTAACCAAATCAATGATTTTCCGGTGGCTGAGCAAACACTCTGAGAAAGCGCATTCTTAAGATGGTGCGCGTGGCTTCTCTAAATAACAGTTTACAGTTTTACATCTATTCATGGCCTTTAATTGTATAGTCAGAACTGCTCATATCATTTAACAATCAGTTCCAAAGATAAGCACTCATCAGATCTCATGGAAAGGGACAGCGGGAATGATAACTAACCTTTTGTGTCGCTTGTCAATCCAAATTATAATGCTTTTTATTCTTAGTGAAGGCTGGTCACCTCAGTACAGAGTGGGCTAAAAACAGAAACCATGGGGTGAGGACTCATTGCAAGTTGAAACAAGAAATCGAGCACGTAGCTGCTTCTGTGTACATGAGGGAATCGGGCCAAGGGACAACTGGAGTGAGCAGACATCACATTCAAACGGACAGAATCACAGCCTCACAACAGGAGTAATGAATAGCCAAATATGAGCGATCACCGTGTCTTTTTATATGAAGAGAGTCCCTGCTGAGTGTCTCTCTCCTTAAGGCATTTACTGTTCAACTGCATGTTATTCGGGACATTCCTCTATCCTTAATCCTGTCCTCCTTATGAATCAGATAATCAGAAAATGCATTTTTTACAATTTGCCAAATCAGCAACTCAAAAGAATGAAAAATATATTTAAGGGAATTGAATACCACCACTGAACTTTTATTTATTTTTAACTTGGGAAAATATGTATATTCCCACTTCTAACAGAAGTGTGTCAAATGCTATGGGGGCTCCTTCAGACCAACAACAATACGTCTGCATAATGCCTCGCAGTGACCGTAACTGCCTGGTCCAAGTTCTCTTTCTTTATTAATTTTCTTCCTTTTTAGTCATTCTGGTACATATTTGGACCATAATGTGAGTGTGCTAACAGATCTATTTATTTATTTATTTATTTATTTAAAGAGCTTCTTTAAAATCCTAATGTTCCCCCAAGAAAAATAAAGTTGCATCCATCTAACTTGTCACCTTTGCCTGCTCTGTTGAATGGTAATGCCCTATCTGACTAGCATCTCAGTTTTATTTCATACATATCAGTAAAATATGAACAGCTTTCGGTGTGACTGAATTCTATGGAAATGAAGAGTAACATTTTACTACTAGCTATACAGGACACAGAAGATATTTAAAATGTATGTATTATTTGAGAGGCTCTCCAAGTTTATTGATCAGTATCTGTGTGGCATTTACATTTGTCCCAGTAAGCAATGTTTTTTTCCAGGTACTGTTGCTTTATTTCTCCCAAATTTTAAGGATGTGCACATCAGATTAATTGACAGACACATATATGATGTATGTGAGCCAGTTAATCTAACATGCCCATCCTATATACATCTAAATACAACTCATGGATAAAACTGTTGTTTTCACAAATGTGAATCTCATGCATGTATTCTCAAGCAGAATATAGAAGAAAGCTGCAAAACATCCAGAAACGAATGCAATGCACAATACTCAGAAATGGGTACAATGAATATGTAGATAATAAAAAGCACACTCTAAACTCCATTTTGCATAACCTTTGTTCAAAAAAAAACAAACATAGATTTTAAGGCCGATTCAGAAGCCTTAAAAGCGTACATTGATAACTTTATTGCTGCATTAATTTTCTTATTACAGCATGCAAGGACATGTGCCATTTTCTTCATCTCCATCACTTAGTAAATCAAAAGTCAAGAAAAGCAAGCGCAAGCTCGGAAAAGACCATCAGACAATACGTTTTAGAAAAACAGAAATAATTGACAAAAGGGTGTTTTGAATCCACAAACTGTGATGAGGAAATGCCCGAAAAGGTGACCTTTCAACCTGCTGTATTTTTACCAGTGGCCAATGACGACTGAGGGCAACTCTGTCCTAACAACGGCAAGGCAAAACTGTCTGTGATGTAAGTAACCAAAATGGCATTGAAAAGGGCACAAACAAATCAACACCACCAAAAAAAAAGACTGACGACAAAACTGATGTCAGAATCAGGGTCTAAAAAACTCAATACAGGGTGTACTGCACTATAAAAAAACAGCTGATTTCTTTATACAAGTGTTGCCTGAAGGTAAAAGACCAGGGTTCAGGTCCTGACCAGATCACTGTGTAAGTGAATGTCTTCTGGTTCCCCCACGCATTTCCCATTTCCTGAACATGAGGGTGTTAGGTGACTGGCAACTTTAAATGTAAGGCCTCTTTGTGTGAGTGTGCACTGAGACAAACTGGCATCTCATCCAAGGATAATGACCAACTTGCACCTCCTGGGGTAGAGTTCAAATCCTTATATAACATGGAGTGGATAAAGCAGTTTTGAAAAATAAAGAAAGAAGAAATCCTGACTGGTAGCATCATAGAGTTACTGTATATCTGAACCACACAAGCCAAAAAAGTCTCCTGGTGGGTTATTTGTCTACACAGTTGTAAGGCAGTAGAGCTAACCAGTGTACGGTCTTTTAAAAACAAAAAATGAAAAGCAAGTAGCCTCATTATATAGCTTTCCTGCTCATCATACTAAATGGGGTTTCATTATCAAGTCCAATGATAATTGAACAGGAGGAATAGGTGTTGTAGTAATGCATTATGTACAGATTGCTAGGTTCAAATTGTTAAAGAGCGTCTTTCTGTCTGTCCCCATTTGTTGACAATGCTTGAGGAAGTGCATGGCACTGCCAAAACACGACAACTAAACTCTGTTGGCTGACCTGTAAGTTCTGACTACCTTCAGAGGAGATAATGAAAAGTGTTATCTTTGAAAGCTTAGAGTTTCACTTTCAGGCTCAAACCATGCCGGCAATAATAATACAAGAAGGACTATCATTGATATAAATAGCAGGTGAAATGTGCACACCGTATGCCGGCCTGTCAGCTGCTTTAGAATCTTCCTTGTGGAGTTTCAGTTTGTCATGGCATGTTGCACGGGTAGATTGATGGCTTTCCTTAAAGGGTATTAAGTGCGTAATCAATCCATCATTACTTGCTTGTCATTATGAGATTTTGCCAATTCATCAATCCATCTTTCTATCCATTTTCCAAACCTGACTTTTCAAGTTTCATGTTTGAGATTTCACGATACAGACCACCCCTCCAAATGTCCTCCAGCACAGCCAAGCCCCTTATTTCACTCTCTCTCTCTCCAAAGAATAACAAAACGCTGTCCTGTAAGGTAAGCTTTAAGTGATGCAGCTTTAGTAACATCCATTACAAGCTGAACAACTGTGCTAGGGAACATAAATTACACATAATAAAGGCCTATATGTACTTTCAAAATCTATTTGGTAGCTGAAGAGCAAATTCTGATAGATTTTCTACCATGTACTAGCACATAAAAACAGGATTCTTTTAGACACTTTACAGCGGAGATGACATTTAAAATCAAATGGTTCTTCTCCATTCATGTGATGACTCTTGACTGTTTTTTCTCACATGTGGCAGTGACAATGGCAATCTATATAAATATGTTTTAAACAGTTCTCTTATCAAATGTGTCTATACATCCATAGTGAAAGAGTAAATAAAATATTGCCTGTACTTTTTTTTTTTTTTTGGATAACATCCTTTCTGCTTTAACTAGAGGCTGACGCTTTATTAACCTTGAAGCAGATAACACTGCAGCCATTAATACTGTTTTGCTCTCCTTTATTGAGCTGTAACCTCTAATAAGAAATAAAAGAGAAAGTCAATTTTTCTTTGTCTGAAATAATCAGTGGGTATTTTTTTTTCCCTTTTGCTCAAGAGCTTCTAATCCCCAGTGGGTTGATTTTAATTGTATCATACGGAGTGCAGAGGTTGTTCTAAGAGTTGGTACTCTACCTCCCCCTTCTTATATTGCCTCTTATTAAACTGTAGATTTGGAAACATCACCACCATGGACGTGTTTCCAGTTTTATTAGCTCCCCTTTTCTTCGCCATGCAGAGCAGTATCATTGTGACCCCTACAAGCTGCTCTGAGAGAGCCAAGAAGATTAAAAAAAGAGATGGTTGTGAGTTCCAGCAATGCAGACTATTAGGATTTCACATAAATGTGCTACTCTCGTCCAGAGAATCTGAAAACTTCCCACCTTAACCATGTCAGGAATGTACTGCGATTTACTCGTCTACATTTATCAGAATGACCTTGGGATTTCTTATGTCTGCTGAAAGTTGTGGAGAAGGTCTGTGTCTACCAAACTCATAATTGTTGCTGCAATTCTCTATAAGAAAATTGGCCAGGAAACAGCAGGAGCAGCAAAGTGCTACATTTGTTCTGTTTTTCACACAAATACATTTTTTTGCACTTTGTCTTCAGATTTGAAAGATGCATTCAAAGTATAAAGAAAACTATTGATGAGTCAAATAAAAAGAAAAATCGATCAGAAGATAAAGACTGCCGTGTCTTTTACTGTTGCTGAAAGTTGCACACAGCCTGATCATCCTGTCGCAGGTCTCCTCCCGTCACGTGTGTGAGATTGTGAAAGCATTTTTTTTCGCAGGTGTAGGACAGACTGGCATTGTCCATTTTGCCAATCCCCGGCTTAGCGAACTCTTATTGTCAGCTAAAAAGTCTCACCTTGCCTGACAGGGCCACTCCTTAAAGTAGAGCTTTGAGTCTTATCTAATAAGATGATCAATACCAGATCATGGCAGGGACGTCTCTTGGAGGTATGAGCTGGGTGCCAAATAATCAACAAAGGCCCATAAATCAAGGATGACCAACACTGATGGACAGAACATTGAACCAGTGGTTAAAAGGATGGACTTGTGTGCACCCAAGAAGCCAATGGCAAGATCCATAAACCTCCCCTTAAAAACATCAACCATACCCTAAGTAACTACTCTTCTCAGGAATCTACAGCTCAACCCGACCAACTCTGGCTGCCCATAGTCAGAATCATAGCTGACAGAGTGTGGCTACAAAAGAGGTTGAAGCAAACCTTTTATCCCCAAGGACAACAGTGCTGCACTGAAAAGGTGGAATACTTGTCTGTACTGGAATTTTGGACAAGGTTTCCTTGAGTCCATCCTTGCTGAGGGATAGCAAGAGACCATATGTAATCCACTCATTAACCTTGCTAATGACACTACTGTGTGTAAAATCTTCAAAGAGAACCTGCAGTACCACCTGCAACCAGAAGGTGCAACCAAAGGCAAGGAAGAAGACAAGCTCCAGAAAACAGAAAGTAAGCATGATGTAAATTCTTCCCGTGTCTGGACAGAACCAACCAGGGA
This sequence comes from Erpetoichthys calabaricus, assembly GCF_900747795.2. NCBI lineage: Eukaryota > Metazoa > Chordata > Cladistia > Polypteriformes > Polypteridae > Erpetoichthys > Erpetoichthys calabaricus. The sequence goes on from NC_041411.2 coordinate 23,484,734, forward strand.
CGGAACAAAGCATCGCTCGCCTAGCAAACTGAAGTATGACAACTGTTAATATTGTAATTTAATAGACAGAATAAAGCCAGCTAATGCATTATGGTATTGGTGTAACTGTAAGTTAATAACCTTGTGAAGGATAAGTTCTGGCTGTTATGAGTTTCTGATCTTAAATCAAGTACAACAGTGCAGAGCAGCATCTCTCTCTCTCACACACACACACACACACACACAGATAGACAGAGCTCTATGTGGGGGCTGGTGGTGAGCCAGCGCAGAGGCCAGCTGCTGTGAGCAAAAGAAAACCGCAGTGCAACCATGAGGAGCTTAATAACAAGCTAAAGAAATTATAACTAAAGAACTTCTCCATCTTGTGCTCAAAGTCTGGAATTAATAAATTATGTGTCTTTTCCTATAAGAAAGAAAAGATCTGTCTAAGCCAAGAGATGGAATTCATAATCTCTGTGCTTTTTTCTACAGTACTGTAAAAGTTAAACTAAGCTTTTATAGTTTTATGTCTTATATACACATATATATCTATATGTATTTTTTTCCTACATCCATCTTCTGTTATCTTTGTTATACATAAATTGTATTATTTCATTTATTTCAACATGCGTGTCTGGGTAATTTGTGAAAGAAAGTATTTAGCCACATTTAAACCTGAACAGGGAAGTGTTAATGTTTACTTTCTCTGATTTATGAAAAATCCACAAAGGACAACAAACAGGTTGACCAAACAAGGAGAATCAGAGTAACATTCAAAAATGGGCAGAAGAAAGCAAGACAATCCTTTAGCTAACTTGATGTGATAGGTCTAATTAATGCTAACACAAAATTGTAAGTTCTTTCAAAGAGCCCAAAACAGGTATAATAAAGAAGATAATGATGCCATCTCTAAACAATGATGTCACACTTTGTGATGATGCCCGATCACAACAAAACAGGCACAGTTTACTGTAAAGTATATGAAAACGACCACCTGAAAATAACACATAATGGTGGCAACTACAGACAGAAATCAATCCTCCCAAAAAGGAGCTGCACTGAAAGAGTGGTAAAATGAATAAACAAATTAAGAAATCTATAGAAAATTCCAAAAATGCCATTAATACTCAAAAAACGAGAACTCAAATTATGATTCATGGCACCTCATCAGTGTGCGTTTTATTTGTATATCCTTGTAAAAGAGGATGTCCTGGAAGAGTAAGGTCATTGTGGAGAATGGGTTGGAATGAATGAGGACTGAAAATTGACAGCTTAAGGAAACAAGGAGAGCAAAGAACTCTCTTATTGCTGCTGGCATTACTGTGTGTTATGGCTGAACTGATGAAGAACAAACAATCAAAATACTTTTTTGTAGTACAACAAAAACAAAGGTAGAGCTACTCTTTCCACAATTTGATCTGGGTGGGAAAAAAAAACAACTCAAAAAACAAGCCCACGAATTCAAGATGACATGTTGACAGAGGTGTTTAAGTGATTCTGTGGTGCAGTTTACATGACTTTGCGTCTGGAGGCCGTGAAGGTGAACCCGACAGGGTAGAGCAGTGGAAATTTATTTGCTGCTCTCATCTCTCCAATTTCTACATATCTGAAAAGCTGACCCTATTAAACATATCACACCTTAACTGTGCATTTGTTTCATTTCCTCAGAATTAATTCCTAAGAAGAAAGGAGGAGTCTGTATTTTGATATTCAAAACAAACATAATAAGCACCTGGAATACAAGTTGGCATACATCTCTTCATCCCCGTGGCAGTTAGCACCACATTCCCTTGGTGCAAACGTCTTTGTGTTATAAATACATCAAAGTCTCTTTCGCGCTCTTTGATTTGAAAGATGTGAAGACACACCACCGCAGGGGAGCGCGTTCGTTAGTGCGGCGACTGGAATTCACTGCGGGGATTTGAAAAAAATTGGACGCACTCCCATCACAATCAAAAGAAAATCAAGGCCTCAGCAGGAATAAAGTCTGTTTTGCATGGTTTAAGCACACAGGTATTCTTAAAATTAACAGTTTCCATGGACGCATAATTGATTTTTTTTTTTTTTTTTGGCTGGTCAAAGCTCTTATGCAAAAATAGAAAATCTGAAAGCATTTTTGTGCTGATACCACAAGTAAAAAAAGTGTGAGAAATGAAACAGTTCTCTCTAAACGCTCTCTAATTGCCCTTTGTGACGGCACACTTACTTTAACAAAGGTCAGCAATTTCCTCTGTAATTAGACTTTTTTCTGCGCTTATTTGTTCTTGCCGGGCTTGCTTAATTTATTAAGCATCAATTTTAAATTTTAAATTGAAATTAATTTGTGTTCCATTCTTTGACCTTCTAAATTTGACTTCCACACATAATAATCTAATACAGGTCACCCAGTCATCAGAAAAGAAGGATTGCGGCGTCTTCTTTTTGTTAACATTATTCAGCAAAAGTATATGTAGTGGCTCGCCGCCCAGGACTAGAGAAGCCAATGCTCATCACAACTCTAAAACAGAGTAAGATTATTCAGAAAATGGATGGATGTATTTCCATAATGATAATTAAGATTAAAACACCTGGTCCCAGTTACTTCTGGTTTCAACTACTGTCCTGATTAGCATCTGAAGTAAAAAAAAAAAAAAAAAAAAACAATCATGGGTGCTATGATTTATGTGCACATCTCCCCAGATAATCAGGTTATTTGCAACCAAAACCTCTAATAAACCTGAGCCAATCATCAAGGTTATGATAAAGGACATACAGAGCATAATCAGTTTCATATTTTCTTTCATGGAGAACTGTTAAGGCTTTTTGGTGCATGTTAGATTCTTTGTGGATGTTTACTGCATGCAACAATCAGAGACAGGGGAGAAAAGACTGACAGACACCACCTTAACCTTGGTTAATGGTTGTGACGAGGACTGGTTATTTAGCTCTTTAAGACAGACTCTGACTAACTCCTGCTCTAAGCCTTGGGAGACTCACGACAAGGACATGAGCTTTCACAATGTACCTCTTCCTTTCTCTTTTCTTCCTTTTTCAGTCCACCCAATGTGCCACACTTTTCCCCAACAGACTCTCACCTGCATGTTTCTGCAAAGGTCTAGTTCGGTACACTTATCTTCTTTGCTAGTGACGTTAACGGACTAGCTCTGCGTGTGTTGTTTTTAGGAGACACTACACTCACTCTATTCACTGGACAGCTTAAGCCCATGGCTTGTAGACAGGCCAAGTGAATTCAGTGACTTACATATCCTTCCTGCTGCATTTGCTTCGTTTGTAACTTTTTTTTAAATAACCTTTGCTCAGGATTCTAGTCAACAAACTTGCCCAGATGCATTACTGTCGTTGTCTCTGTGGCCACGTCCTATCTCAAAGTTCCTGGTTTCACAGCCAGGTTCTCTGTTTAAGGATGTGAGATGGAGAGGAACAGGACCCTGAGCAGTTGCTTTGGGCACAAGAAACTTGCATTAGCTAGAACAAAAAATACATATGTTTGTAAATGTATGCCTTTTATACAGTATATCCATCCATCTATTTTATAAACTCATTTATCCAGAGCAGGGTCGTGAGAAAGCTGGAACCTATCCCAGCAGGTATTGGGTGCAAGACAGGAACAATTCCTAGACAATGGGTGTGTGTGTGTGTGTGTGTGTGTGTGTGTGTGTAAGTGAGATAGAGAGAGCATACACTGTGAAGTAAATTAATTGTTAATGTATTTTAATGTACGAGGGGGTACCCAAAAAATGAGCTGAACTGAAAAAAAATTGCTTTAATTATTTTTACTTACTGAAACTTTAGTCTCCTTCAAAGTACTCTCCATGTGAATGAATGCACTTGTCTCAATTTTTGGAATCACTGAAGAGGAACGTTGTCCAATGCCTGCAGCGACTTTTCTTTGACTTCCTCCACGGTACAAAAATGCTTTCCTTTGAGTTCTTTTTTCATTTGAGGGAACAAGAAAAAGTCACACGGAGCAAAGATCAGGTGAGTAGGGAAGGTGGCATGAACTCCAAGACACACAAGTCAATTCAGAAATCTCTTCAATAGTCCAACGACGATCTTTGTAAATTGCATTGCATTGCAAGTTTCAGCTGCTGTTTGCCCCAAGAGAAAACAAAATTTAATGCAGACTCGCTGTTCTTTATGATCACCCATCACAAAACTCACAGAACACGTTTAATAAGCACCAAGAAAAACCAACACAGAATGGTGTACGAACAATACAGAGCAATGGCACATGGCAGACTGCCACAGAATACTGTAAGTACGCTACTCCTAGCAGCGAAATTCGAAACTAGATAGATAGATACAGTCATGGCCGAAATTATCGGCACCCCTGGAATTTTCCCAGAAAGCGCACCATTTCTCCCAGAAAATTGTTGCAATTACAAATGTTTTGGTATACACGTTTATTTCCTTTATGTGCATTGGAACAACACAGAAAAACAGAGAAAAAAAGCCAAATCTGACATAATTTCACACAAAACTCAAAAACCGCGCTGGACAAAATTATTGGCACCCTCTACTTAATATTTGGTTGCACGGCCTTTGGAAAAAATAACTGAAATCAAGCGCTTCCTATAATCATCAACAAGCTTGTTTCGCCTCTCAACTGGAATTTCCGACCACTCTTCTTATGCAAACTGCTCAAGATCTCTCAGATTTGAAGGGCGCCTTCTCCCAACAGCAATTTTGAGATCTCTCCATAAGTGTTCAATTGGATTTAGATCCGGACTCATTGCTGGCCACTTCAGAACTCTCCAGCGCTTTGTCTTCAACCATTTTGGGTGCTTTTAGAGGTATGTTTGGGGTCATTGTGCTGCTGGAACACACATGACCTCTGATGCTGACCCAGCTTTCTGACACTGGGCCCTACATTGCGCCCCAATATCTTTTGGTAGTCTTCAGATTTCATGATGCCTTGCACACAGTCAAGGCATCCAGTGCCAGAGGCAGCAAAACATCCCCAAAACATCTTAGATCCTCCACCATGTTTGACTGTAGGTACTGTGTTCTTTTCTTCGTAGGCCTCATTCTGTTTTCTGTAAACAGTAGAATGATGAGCTTTTCCAAAAAGCTCTACCTTGGTCTCATCTGTCCACAAGACGTTAGCCCAGAAGGATTTTGGCTTCCTCAAGTACATTTTGGCAAACTCCAGTCTGGCTTTTTTATGTTTCTGTGTCAGCAATGGGGTCCTCCTGGCTAGCGTTTCATTTCGTTCAGATGTCGACGGATAGTTCGAGCTGACACTGTTGCACCCTGAGTCTGTAGAACAGCTTGAATATGTTTTGAAGTTGATTGGGGCTGTTTATCCACCATTCGGACTATCCTTCGTTGCAGTCTTTTATCAATTTTTCTCTTCCGTCCACGTCCAGGGAGATTAGCTACAGTGCCATGTGTTGTGAACTTCTTGATTATGTTGCGCACAGTGGGCAAAGGAACATGAAGATCTCTGGAGATGGACTTGTAGCCTTGAGATTGTTGATATTTTTCCACAATTTTTGTTCTCAAGTCCTCAGACAATTCTCTGCTCTTCTTTCTGTTCTCCATGCTTAGTGTGGCACACTCAGACACACAACAGAAAGGTTGAGTCAACTTTTCTCCATTTTAACTGGCTTCAGGTGTGATTGCTGTATTGCCAGCACCTGTTTCTTGCCACAGGTGAGTTCAAACGAGCATCATATGCTTGAAATAAAACGATTTACCCACAATTTTAAAAAGGTGCCAATAATTTTATCCGGCCCATTTTTGGAGTTCTGTGTGACATGATGTCAGATTTGGCTTTTTTTTACTCTGTTTTTTTGTGTTGTTCCAACGCACATAAAGGAAAAAACATGTATATACAAAAACATTTGTAATTGTAACAATTTTGTGGGAGAAATAGTGCATTTTCTGGGAAAATTCCAGGGGTGCCGATAATTTCGGACATGAAGGTAGGTAGGTAGGTAGGTAGGTAGGTAGGTAGGTAGGTAGGTAGGGATAGATAGATAGATAGATAGATAGATAGATAGATAGATAGATAGATAGATAGATAGATAGATAGATAGATAGATAGATAGATAGATAGATACTTTATTCATCCCAAGGGGAAATTCACATACTCCAGCAGCGGCATATTGATAAAAAACAATATTAAATTAAAGAGTGATAAAAATGCAGGTATAACAGCCAATAACTTTGTATAATGTTAACGTTAAAAGGTGGAATTGAAGAGTCGCATACTGTGGGGAGGAACGATCTCCTCAGTCTGTCAGTGGAGCAGGACAGTGCCAGTAGTCTGTCGCTAAAGCTGCTCCTCTGTCTGGAGATGATCCTGTTCAGTGGATGCAGTGGATTCTCCATGATTGACAGGAGTCTGCTCAGCGCCAGTCGCTCTGCCACGGATGTCAAACTGTCCAGCTCCGTGCCTACAATAGAGCCTGCTTTCCTCACTAGTTTGTCCAAGCGTGAGGTGTCCTTCTTCTTTATGCTGCCTCCCCAGCACATCACCGCATAGAAGAGGGTGCTCGCCACAACCGTCTGATAGAACATCTGCAATATGTTATTGCAGATGTTGAAGGACTAAATCTAGATTAAGTCGAGATTGTGCGACAGGTTAAGATTACGGTTATTTTTGGGTACCTCTTGTATATTTTATATAGGTATGCTTGTATAAATATTGCTATTATAGAAAAAAGGAGAAGTCTTGGCAAAACCATGGTGAAGGCTCAACGATGTGATAAATTGTTTAAAGTATAGGATGATTAACTTGCTCTATAGCGGTTGTTTAATGATGCCTTTATAAGCCTAGGAATGTCTTTGCCTAGTCAAGGTGACTCAAGAATAAAGAGCAAATAGTTCATATTAAATTTTTTTCATACATATTTACACAACTATGCACATACACTACTTATAGTGATTGATAGATGTCACTCAGACAACCAGAACAGAAACTTTTGCCATACATTTCTCAAGTCTCATGAGAACAGTTTTCTGAAGAAGGTTTAACAAATAGTTCTGCTGAGAATTACAGAGCCTTAGGCTCTTTAAATATATTGCCTGGTTTCTTCAATGGTAATATTGAGCTCAGTAAGTCCAAAAGATGTCCAGAGTGTTTCTTAGCCCTACGTCCTTCACCCCCCATGGTACAGGAAGCTTTCCATGTTATCAGGGCTAGGGTCCATCAAAAGGAAAGTACACCTGGTGTGAGGTGGAGTCCTCCATCATGCATATCCAAAAGTGAACTCACTCTTCTCATGACCAGAGGAGGCAAGGTCTACTTCATTTAATTTTGACCTCTGAGGTGGTTTCTACTCCTAAGTATCTCCAGTTCCTTCGCTTGAAATGTTCTTTCTGTATGACTTACAGCCTTCTTCTAAAATGAGAGCAGAATATATGCTGAGATATCAGGAGTGCCTTGTTTGTGTCCTCGGATGTATTCTCTGCTCCAAGCAGGGGAGGAGGATGAGAAGGACGAGGAGGAGGAGTGAATTATAAGAACTTATTTAAAATGCATATGTAAAGTACTTAAACGACAGATTAAGACACTTGCTTGCATAAAATGGGCAACTGTCTATATATTGTAAAATTTTTGGAAATCTGTCCCCAGTAATGAGACATAATTAACAATATTTAACACAGTAGGCTTTTTGGCATTTTGCCACTCCCATAAACCCCCAAGTTGAATCTCTTCTGTGTTCGCACATTGCATCTCCTCTATATGTGCTGTAAATTATTATAAATAGGACTCCTCTAGGCTGCTGCATTATTCGTATACATTTGCACATTATAACATTCACTTAATCGGTTGTCAGACTTGTAGTTTTTTATTAGTAGCTGTGAAAATGTGAGCTGTGTTTGAGTTCGCTGCCAACTGATACTGTTAATGCCATCTCTTCTATACAACCTGTACCCAACAACCCTTTGGAATGAAGAACTATTAATTTTATTCACACACCCCCAAACTCACTCTAATGGAGCCACTTTAGTTCTGTCAATTATGCTATCCTGCATGTCCTTGGGATGTGTGAGGAAATCAAAGCAGCCAGAGAAAAAAAAAAAAAACAACTCCATAAAGCTGTTTGGAATTTCAGCCCATTCCTCCAGAGCCGAGAGGCGGCAGCAGATTCTGGTTAGGTTGGGTTGATTGGAGACATTCAGATAAACCGGTGTGGGTGAGGGTGCTCATAAGCTTCAGCTGTCTGTAACCCAAAACTGAGAAAAGAGGGTCCAATAAATGGATGGGTGGATGGATTCTTCTGTTTCTGATGCATTACAGACCCAAGCGGTATAATGAATGTGTACCATGTAAATAAATACACTTTCATCACAAGTCAGCACATTTTTCTTTTTTAACTTCTAGAATTTGAAATCTAAAAATGTGAAATGAAAAATTAAATGTAATTGTGCAGCAACTTTCCAAATGTATTTGGAAGAGGCAAATTCTTTGTGACAAAAGTAATAATGTCAACGTCATATGTACTGGTGGTTCAGGTAAAATGTATCAAAACCTTATAGTTCAAAGTGTACTAAAAACACCTAAGGAGGCGTCAGTGTAGCCACACTTTGATCACTGCACTGCAGTAGACTGGCAAGGCACACTGCAATTTAGCCAACACCCACCAGGCCTGCTACTGGGGCTGCTGTGGATTTCTAATCAATCCTTCAAGTTACCTACCATATGCTCTTCTTGTCATTAATGGAAAGATACTGAAAAAAGCAGATGGTTAAAAGCTGCATTTACTTAATAAAGCTATACAATTAAATTTGGTTTCTTAAGGCCCTGAAGGATATTGAGCAGGCATTTAAATACGACAAGTAGTAGCAGATTTTTATTTGTCTTGATGAAACTTTTTTCCTCTCGTGAAATGATGACCGTGCCATTCAGTTCATGAACATATGAAGACCTCTCTTTTTAAATATACTGGCTGCCTCTTTACATTAGAACTTCAACAGTATATCTAATAGGTTCTCTTCATACTGCTTGACTGGCCGATACTGAAGGAAAATCCATCCATATCCTAAGGTTTCCAATTTTATTTAAGGTTAGAGGGCAGCTGATACTAACTTGTAGTATATAGAAGCCATCTTGAAAAGTCAGTCCATGGTGGGGCATACATGCACTCTCACTCAGTCACACCGGGCACTATTTTGAGTGTCTTTGGGATTTTGGAATACTCACGGAAAAAAGTGGACAGGTGGTAAACGTGCCAATAATGCACAGACAGTGACAACTGCGTCACGTATAAAAAAATACATTAATTTAGTAATTAAGACCATTTCCTTCATTGGCCTGGCTGTCCTCTGTGACTACTAACTCAAGTTATACTGAGACAATGCAAGTCACAGAAAAACAAAAAAAGTAAAATGAAATTTGTTGTACATCGTGACTGCTGCAACCCCGGAGAAACTAACATGACAGTTATGAGGATTCATCCGATGCAGAGCCAGTGAAGAGCATTCCTGCTGATCACTGATGAGCATAACAAGCTTTAATGCAGGCGAGAAGAGTCAGAAGAGAGTGGCAAGAAAAAAGCACACTGATGCACTTAAAATTCAGCAATATGCAAAATTCTGAAATAAAGCACCCTGTGTATGACTGAAAAGGATGAACCTCAAAAAGCCTGCTGAGATATAAAACAACAGCATCATTTATTTATATAGCACATTTTCATACATAAGTGTAGCTCAAAGTAGTAAAAGAAAAAGTAACGTTATAAAAGAGGTAAAATGGAAGAATTCCTAGTTTATGAGTCCAATGGTACAAGTGGCAAAGGTCGATGTCTCTTTTGAAATCATACAGAATGGTCAGGTGCCTAGTTGACCCAGCCAAGTTCCCTTCCTTCGGAGAGGAGAGCAAAACAAAAACTAAGGCATTCTGAGGATGCTGGGAGAAAATAAACCTCTTTGGGTTTCAAGATCAAAAGACAATCCAGTACCATCTGGGTATCTCACAGTACGTAAATGTGATAAAGATGTTCAAAATCATCTATGAATGTGATGAAACCCCTAGAAGATTCAGTTCTACAAGTATAATCACAGTAACTCAGGGAGCATAACCAGAAGTTAATTTGGGGATATAGGTGAAAAATGATATGAATCAAAATTCTGCTCTTGCTCAATCAGTTGGAACTCGGTTAGTTTTAATCTCTTATAACAGATGCATTACAAATAATGTATGGAAAATCCAAATGAAAAAAAAAGTAAGTTTTAAGCAGCTTTTCAAATGTTCAATGGTATTAGCCTCAGTGATCTGTGTCACTAAGTTATTCCCAACTTTAGTTGTATAAAAGCGAAAGGCCACCTTATCAGTCCTTTTATACTTCACATTGAGAACATTGCATTGCATGAAGATTTGAGATTACATTAAGGGATGTGTGGGGACAGGCATTCCAAAATTTAGGAAGGTTCAAGATTGTTGAGGGCCTTCTTGTATCCAAATTCTCTTCCTCCACTTCCATCAATCTTGGTTATCCTTCAGGATACCAATTCTTCTCATATCAATGGCCATTGTCATGCTGCTTAATTTTAATTTTGTTTAGTTCTAGCTATTTTTTTAAATCTATCCTTACATCTTCTTGTTTGGTGCTCTGTCATTTATGACATTACCAGCTTCTTTGACCTATGCCACTGTTAAAACACAATATAAATTCTAGACATGCACTGCATGGTGTCAGGATCCCTAACAGTGGGCATTAGCCAAAAAACCATGCCACCATATCCAGATATACCTTAAGGAGTGTGTAGAATGCCACCACCTTAACATTAGCACATCCAAAGTCAACAGGCACAGTAGGCAGCATATTTGTCCTGAAGACTATCACCAGTTTCTTACTTTGGCAGACATTAAGTTAAAGAGGCTTCTCATTTCCCGATCCACTAATTTGCTCTTATGTGTGATTTTGTCAGAGCCTCCTGCAATGAGACAATCAATAGCAAACAGAGCCTTTGTACTTGACATCTTTCATGTGTAAGCTGAAGTGAAAAGAAGAAAAGCAAGTACCCTTTCAATGTAGTGAGGCCTCTCTGGAACAAAATGTTAGACTTTCTCTGATTCCTAATTTTTCTTCCAGATTATTCTAAAACCAACCTGTTCTGTTAACAAGTTTTTTTTTCCTTCCATTTGGATAGGCAGTACTGAAGATAAAAAGTGAAAAACACAGGCAGCATCAACAGGACCACATCCTTCACTCCATTACTATCTAATATGCAATCAGATGGAGATCCATAGGCTTGTTCAGTCACTAATTTAAATGCCATTTGGCTCTGTGTTTGTGTGTTCTGATGTCTTTATAATGTGCAACCAAAATGATCCAACCCTAAAGGAGTTGGTGCCAAACACTGAGGAAATTCAAAAGCAGTTGTATTTGGGGCCTTTTATGGTCCCCTTCTTTGCATTTAACTTTCAGGATTGTTCTCATGCTGCTTTGGTGGTCAGGAAATGACCATCAAACAGTAATCTACGCTTCATTCTAACAAAGTTTTTTTTATTGCAACCTCACAGCCCATAGCTCATGCCACTTTGGTTGCCATCTGAAGTGGCCAGTAGTTTAGAATCATTTGCAGCTGGGCATTTTTTTTTTTTTTAAAGATTGGTACCATACAAAATCACTGGGACTTGGGCTAAACAAACAGACTAAGAGAAGCCTGATGCACACAAGTTTAGAATCAGAAGAGGCCAATGCTATCAGGCCCATCTGCCATAACTCGATTTTGTCAGACTTCATCACCCTCATTCCAAAATATTTGATTCCTTCACTTCATATCGAACTTGTACTTCATCTCAGCCCTCATTATGGTCTAAAACGTATGTACAGAGCAAGTAAAATGCTCAACAGTACCGGTGGAAAAAGAAAACTAAGAAACCAAAAAATATATATATATATATATCGAGTTAACAAAGGTCATTACATTGGGAAGAAATCGAAATATTAATCACATACAACCCAAAAAAAAAGTAAGAAAAGAAAGTTAAAAGTAAAAACAGAAAGAGAAGTCTTAATTGAAACAAAGTGTTATGCAGTTTGCTTTTATGAGAAAAATCAAAAACTAGGATGGCACATCTACTGCAACGATAAGTTAAGTGCTAGCTCCATGCTGGCGACACATGCAGAGATGCGAGTCACTAGAGACATATGTCTGTCCGTGTCACACACAGTACTCACAAAACAACAGCACATGAGGTGCAAGCAAGTAGAAAAGCGATGTCATGACGTCACTGTAACCAGATTAACAATAATCAACACACAAGAACAAAAAAATAAAAGATAAATGTGTAACAATATGCAGCCTACTCCAAACACAGTGCAAGTCAAAATTTTCACAAGCAAAGTTATTTATGAGGTAAAGTTATTTAAGAAGACTTCCAGTATGTTTTCATTATTCTACCACTGAGTCATATGGGTTCACTTTATAATTCTAGATGCTGGCTTTTTTTGAAGCAACCTTCTTTATATCAACTGTGGGTTTCATTTCTCACATGTGATGTCATCTCCAGCAACCCCCAGGTCTGTCACACCCTAACAAAGGAGTTTTTATCACCAAGCTATAAAACAGAATGCCCAAAAGATTTAAAAATCAATTTACAAGACTGGGATATAATGTGCTTTCAAAGATGTCATGAGAGGAGGTGAGTGCAGTGAGGTTGCAAAGTAGACAGCCCACTTCAAAAAAGAGGACACCTTCACAGTCAGAAGTCTGACTGGTCATGACAGAGCGAGAGACAGGAGTTCTCTTTTGATCCAATTGGCTAAGAAAATGAAAGTTTGCTCTCTGAATCCAGCAGCCCAAGCTTGTGCCCAGGAGCTCAGAGTAATAGCACTCAACCAAGGGGGGAACAGCCCAAGTGATTCTCTTGCCAGTGACACGGGGGAAACCAACAGGATAGTCTATAGCCAGGTAAAAGTCAAAATGTCACATGTACCAATCGGCAAAACCACAATCAAAACTCATCTTCAGTAAGAAACAGTCCAGATTCCCATCAGTAATCTCACTGCACTAGAATCTGTTTGTCTTTTGGGAGTAGACTGAGTGTGCTGCTGTCTTTTATAAGGGCCTCATACATGGAGAAGCAGGCTAAACACATGGCCAGCAATAAACATCACTGGCAACAGCAACAAGAAATGGTGTCAGATGATGTCACATAACAATGGTAACATTAAAATGTTGAAGTAACAACGCAAACACTGCCAAAAGGAGCATGGAATCCTCAAGAGGACCTCAAATGGGTACGTAACAGTGCAGATTTTGAGAACGGTCTCAAAAATGAGTGTTGGACCCCTGCACTTGTGCAGAGATTTAACAACTTTGCCGATATTAAGTATGTTATGTTGTTCATCCTTAGAAATTCTTATGTTGTCTCACTGTCTGGCAGTAACATCACACACTCTCTTATCCGTTTGCCAGTTTTGGTGCGCAGTGTCAAAGGGTGAATAAACAAATCCTTCCCACTACTTTTGAGCATTTTTAAAATTTTTATTTATTTATTTTTTTAAGTTCTGACAGCAGCTATTCAGGAAACCTGAGCAACCAAATGGAGCTGACATTATCTCCCCCATTTACATTTGTAAGACTGTGATAAAGCTTCTTTTCTTCTAATGTGAATAGGCTCCGCTCAGCACTATCATGCTCCATAACCCATTCCTCCAGGGCTTAAGAGGGGTGATAAATGAGAGCTGTAGCCTTTGACGCAGGTCCTTTCTACACTGTTTAGCTGTGGCAGTGCACCAGTCTGGACCAGTCCAGCATCTCTATGATAAAGCGCTATTCATATGGATGCATCCTTATTCAATCTATTTTAATGCATTTACAGTTTGCTTTCACCTTTATAGACTAATCATAAATGAGAGGTGATGTCTGCTGTGCTCTTATTATTTTGTTGCTTTGAATTATCTTCCTCCAATATGTGATTTGTGAAGTATTTTGTGATGAAGGTCTCTGAGGAATGTTCTCTTTATTTTTGTAAAATAAAGATTTGATTAACTGATGACCTTCATGTTCATTTTCTTATCTAATTGACTCTCCTCTTTCTGCCATACTGATACAGACACCTACTGTGCCATCCATCAACCCCAGTCAATCTGCACATTCACTACATTTTTACGTTCATAGTCTGTCCTCGGCGTTTAATTACCTGCAGTATTTCAGTTATCTTGTGCTTCATTTCCTGTGGGCTCAATAATGTATTACTTAACATTCTTAAACCTTCTAAATCTAATTCAGTCACCTGAGGGTGGCGGTCATTCTGGTAGCACTAGGAACAAAGTGGTGCCCAGTCCTGAAAGGAGCACCATTACATTGCTGGCCCACTACAAAGTTTAGAATGAACTGAACAAATGATAGTAGAATGATCACAGGGTTAGCCATTTTCTTTTATCATTCAATCAGTTTTGACTTTATATAGAGTACAGGATTTATTTCAAAGCAACAGACGTACAAAGTGAATTATGTCTCTCTGGGCTCTGAGAATGACTGACCTCCCAAAAGTACACCATCCACAGTTTCAATCTCAAGTAAGGGTGCTGTTGGCTTGGAGTTTGCCTGTTGTTTTTGAGTCCTGTCAGACTGCTTTTCTTTCCACACTTCCAAAGATGTGCCTATTTAGGTAGAATGACGACTTTAATTTGGAGTTAGTGTGAGAGGGTGTGGGTATGTGTGAGAGTAGACACAGACATGCTCCCAAACTTGTGGGCTCAGGTTGGAATAAGTAAAGGATAAAGTTAGTTTTAAATTCAACACTCAATTATCTTTCTTCTAACTATATCTATTCCAACAGCAGTGTCTTTTGGAAGCTGTCTATCACGTATTTGAATCCATTTGCAGGTCTTTCCTCAATAGTGCCATTATATTACCAGTTTACGTACTTCATGGTGGTGAAGAACCAGCAGCACTGGAAAGAAGGAGGGAAATCAACCTCAGAGGGGGCTTCAATCCATTACAAATTCTGGCATCATGCACCTTTAAATGTTATTTTTGTGTGTTTTGTAAAGATACTCCTGATGATGCTTCTGTGAAAAGTGTTGAACAAAATAACAAATGATTGTGTCTTTAACACTGTAGTAATAATACTGTATATCAATATATTGTATTTATATAGCATATTTCCAATGTTCAAAGCACATTTAACAACATTTTTTACTCTGCACATGTGACAACAGGGTCCCTATAAACTATTTATAAAGCACACTTTCAAACAAAAAGTGTAGCTCAAACTTCAAACTGCTTCACAAAAAGTAAAAAGAAAATTACAGTTAGTTAAATACATAAAATATAAAATGAAACCATCAATAATGAAATTAAGCATAAATTAAATTAATTTTGACTGCAGGCAGTTTTTAAGCCTCTAATTGTTGCAATATTAAAGGTCACAGTCCGTTGTAATGTGTCTTGTCGTGATGTTGTCTGTAAAACCCCCACGTCCAGTCAGTCCAGACTGATCAATCGGTGGATTTGGTAACTGACTTGCTGACTGGAGATCCATGGGTACTCACTGCCGCTGACTCTCCACTTCCCTGACCATCGTGTTCATCATCTAACTGCCATTCTACTCTTCGGTGAGTTTCTTTTCTTGTCCTATGACATGCATTTCTATTACCTTGTATTATTACACTTTGCTTCCTTCTTAGTGTATGTGCCTTACAAAATGGCATTTCTTGGTGAATGGCACTACATGAAATTAAGTTTCATTCATTAATCTTTTTATATTGCAGTGAGACTCAAGAGAATGATCACTGCCCTATATGGCATCAACCTGCCGAGATAATAAAATGATCAATCAAGTCTCCATGAAACACTGAAAGGAACAGAATATACAAAACACTTGTGAAAAAATCCTAAATAAGCTGATGTGAAAATGTTAATAGAAATAATTAGTAAATAATTAATTAATCAGAGAAACAAATAAGTATAATTACTGCTGGAAATGAATAATTAGGCCTTGCCTAAGTAACCAACACATGAAGTGTTCAATTATAGCAGAAAAAGAAACATACTGTACATTCTCAATCCTGTTTTAATCAATCTCAGCACTAGTGCTTATCCTGGAAGCACTGTGAGCAGCATGAAAAACAGCTCTGAATGAGGACCAAGTTCTTCAGAGGGCCCACTCATCAACATCTACACAGAACGACTGAAGAGTTGCAATCTAACTTGACCTATATGTCATTGGGAATGTTAGCGGGGGGAACCAAAGTTCCAGGAGAAAAACCCACATGGGGAGAATGTGTAGACTCCATACAGATATCAAGCAGGTGCAGGATTTGAACCGAGGACAAAGAATCCAGGAGGTAGCAGCACTAACCATTGAGCCACCCCACAAATAAATGTATGCTGATTAATGACAAAGACTTAACCCATTCTGGTAAAAGTAAACCTGTTTGATATGACTAGATGATGAGGGGCACCCTCTCCTTCTTACTACAAACACGTGAACCAAATCACTAAATTGCTGATTTAATGCTGGGTGGGAACGCTGTATCTGATGGGTTTTGAATATGACGTAGTATTCTGTACCTTAATGATTTCTAAGTTAGTCTTTGTAATGCATTGTTTAAATTCAAACAAGCATGCTGATTTAATCCAGCTCTGCCCAACATCAGCACTGGTCTGTTTGTACTCTGTACATGTGACAATAAAGACCCTTCTCGCCTACAATTGCTCTGATTATTCCAAAATAACATGTGCTAGTCCGAATATAAGGTAAATTTGTAATATAAAAATATAATAATTCAAGTAAGTGGATTGGTGGCTTTCTGTGTGGAGATTTCATGTTCTCCCCAAGAGTTTTTCTCCAGCTACTCCATTTTTCCTCCACCATTCTCCAAGACGGTAGGGATGGATTTTGTGCTGTGTCCATGCCTGATTACTGTCTTGTACTCTATGTTATGGACTCAGGCTGGGATCAGAAAAGAGTGAGTTAATTTAAAATTTACCACTCAACTATCTGTATTCTAAATTTAATAATTCCAAGTGCAGGACTGTTAGAAGCTGGAACTTCACCCGGAGCAAAACAGCAGTCCTGGGAAGAATGCCAGTGCAATCCAGGTTTCCACTTTAGAGTTGAATATAATTGGGATAAGTTAAGAAACTGGAGTGAAGCCACATGCACATGGGGGAAACATGCAAACTGCATGCAGATAAGTGACCAGGCTGGGAAGTGAACCCAGATCCTTGAAGTTGTGAGGCGGTTGCCACAACACAGTTCAGGTTCCAGAGACAGGCTGACTTAATTAGAAGTTAGCGACTTAGCAAGAGATTTTAGCTTTTAGCCAGAGGATTATCACTAAAAGGCAGCACGGGCAGTTTAACAGTCATTCATTCGGGACGAGGTGAGGATTTTTCAACAGCCTTGATCTATGTGACCTAGCTGGTGTAATTAGATGCTGACGGTTCAGGAATACAGAAGGCACTCATTCCTTGGTTGAGAATGCAGCTTAATTACTACTCTCCCTGCCAGTTAATTAATAAAACCTCCACAGTCCGGCTAGCATGGCGAGGAGACATTAGTTACAAGGGACACGTATCACTGACTGCATACTGTGCACGCAAGGTAGGATTTAGGAGAGTGACAAACTTTCCAGTTAAATATTTTTAATTCATAAAATGCAGGCAGTGTTGATTAAATATTTTGTTATTGTTTAACGTACACCCTAAATTTAGCATTTAGTGATCAGTACTACATAACTTTGTTTCACCAGACTAGTGTATAACCATCTGCATACTCCAGCCTTCAAGTAAAACACTTATTCTATATCCATTTTGTGAATCCACTTCACTCCAGCTAAGGCTGGAGACATTCATGGCAGGATGTTGTAAGACAGTTCCAAATATTCTGCGACTTATACAGGAGAGGTTCACACAGGTGAACACCCCAAAACAAACAGCACTTCACCATAGAGCCCACACACACAGTTAAGAGTGACCAATTATTCTAACGTATACATTTTTGGGATGGGGAAGGAGACGCCCATGGATGGGGAAAGAAACTGGGAGTTGAACGCAGATTCCTGGAAGTTGGAGGTAGCGGTGCCAAGCGCTGTGCCATCTGTCAAACACTATGACTCTAATTAGAAAATGGGTGTGAATGGCTGATCCGTGTCCGCGTCCGCTTCCTTGTTTGGCTTCATATTCATCAGGCCCGGAGAAACACTTTTAAATAATTCACTTCATCTACGTCAAAGGTAAAGATCCCTTTAAATAATTTAACACACCTGCCAGTGCGGTCCAAGCCTTTTGAATTATTCATCTACTTCTATGGAGCTAAAAATCTATCTTTAAACAAAATCCTTCCAGCATATCATGCGACTGCCTCCCCCAGCGCCACGTCAACTTTAACTGTTTGGCCCCTGCACCTCTTAATTAAACACAATCACTTTGCTGCCTGTTAACTGATATCTCACAGTATAATCCTCGAAAACACATTAATCCCATGTACTTTTTTATACCCATTTTGAATTAGCCAATCTCTGCTAATGTCAGTACTCCTTTAAAATCATCCTTAGGCCTCAGCCTTTATGTCTCATTGTGCAAGCAGACTTTAAATAGCCAAGAGTACTCACAAAAACAGCAATCCTCCATATTCTCAACCCACATTTTCCATTACAAGTTCTTGGGGAGCTGTGGCTTATCCCAGCAGCACTGGAAACCAGGAAGAAACCAGTCCTGGATGGGAAGCCATTATAATAAGACACATCTGTTACTCTGCAGATTAGGCATTTTCATTGCAGGACTGTGGGAAGTTGGAGTTGTTCGAGTGTAAGGCAGGAACCAAACTTAAATTTCAATAAGGGTGTGTAGATTTTGGACATTCATTATAAGCAGCCATTCTCTGCTTGGTGGCACTGAGCAAAGAGGGGGAGGCCATGCAAGATGTCTTCAAAAGGGCGGAGGGAGGCTGCAAGAAGCAACAGACAGAAAGACGAGAGGCATGGAGCATGGGCCTGGATAAAGTCAGCTAGAGGAATCTGATCATTTTTGAAAGTGAGCACAGTGGCACACTTGTGGACTTTTTTGGTTTGTGCCCACATTTACAAAATGCAACTAAACTAAGTGGGTATCAAGCCTTTCTACCAAAGCTTGTAGCATGAGTGGAGGAAGGGAATCAGGGTGGGGGAGCACATCCTTAATTAATACAGTATCATCTGTTTATCTCCCAACTGGAGGCAAAAGGGGAACAGAAAGAACTTGAAAGTGTTTCACTTTTCATACATTAACGGTTTATAATTAAGTTCTATTTTTGCTAAATGGCAGCATAAACTCTGAATAGAGCTTGGTGAAGTAAATACTGACTAAATGATTAGGCTGCTTCATTTTTTTTGTTCTTTCTACAAAGGTCAATGAGATTCAGCGGCAATCAAAGTAAATCACAAAATGCACCTTTTCTAAATAACACGCTAGACACACGATCATTGTTTATCCTGCTCATGGCTATTAATTGGAGTTCTCCTGGAGACGCAGAGGCTTTTCATAAAGTGCGTGAGTGTAAGGGGTCATTATCTGGGTTCAAAGAAAAAAAAAAAGAAACTCTATTATAAAACCGTGCAAGAAATAACAGGCAAGGTGACAAACTAAATACTCCTCCCTATTCTTCCCATGTACTATTTATAATAAAAATGATATACTGCAGACAGACATTTTCTTTGTCAATGCATTATTTATCCTGCTTATCAAGTTTTGGGTCACAAGTTGCACGGGGTGTCGTTGCAGATCTTTAATTCAAAAGGATGTTCGTGATCCCCAGCTGTTCATAAGATTGTGTTCTAGAAGTACTTTATTTTGTAATATTTTCGAAAAAACACACGTGGTGTTTGGGATGTTGTGAGCCTAAGACTGGGTACCTGACATATGAACGAGTAACATGAATCTTTTCATGGACACTTATGATATTGTTTGCTGTTTGTTAAGTATTGGTCACCACTGATGCCCAATGCATCTGAAACTTTGTTATTGCCATCCCTCATGCAAACATGAGATTAGAGATTTTTATCAGCCATCAGTAAAAACACAGCGTAAATAACAGATTAAAAAACTGTCATTTTGTGGAGGATTATTTCTTTAAAAACAATCCACCCATCATTCTGTTTCTACTGTTCTGGGTGAATGCTGCAGAAGCTGAATTATTAAGGACAGTCAACACAAGATGAATTCTCTTGGTGATGAATTGCACGTCTGCCTAGGGGATTCAAAGACAAGCTAATGTGCAGTAAAGAGGCACGCTTCCCACAATGTAATGGTTGTGTGCCTGGATACCAAATCCTACTGGACATCTAACCTGATTCATGCATGTCCACACATGCCAGTCTAATGAGCACTGCCGTCTCCAACTTATTTTAATAAATAATATTTTGTGCAGCTGTACAATACAGGCTCAGCATGTGTGAGGGGAAGGTGCTCACGCCATCTTTTTAATTATTATAGGAATGCATCCAGCAGAAACTGCACTGCTCACTGTTTGCTCTCCTGACACATTCTTTCCTATTTGCTGACCTACATGGAAACGCTAATAATGTTTAAAAAGACTGTTTATTAATCATATAAACCATGTAATAAGGAACGTCAGCATAATGCACACTGAGCAAGTGAAAATGTATACTAGCATACACAAACCAAATGTTAATGCATATAGTATATCTTTGTTTTTGTTGATTGATCTGTGGAAAGCACCTCGTTTGCATGTAAATGTATGATGTTATATAAATAAAGCTGTTAGGATTACCATCATCAGGACGGGGCAAAATGAGAAGTAGCTGGAAATGGGTAGTTGATGGTGTCCGCACTTTACTGGAGGGACTGGCTAGTAGGGGAAAGTGAATAAAGTCACTGTAACCTTCTCAGCTGATAAACATGGAAACCCACAATCCTCATGACACAGAGAAGCGACTGGTAGGGGGTCCTGATGCTTGTAGAGTGTCTCCGAAGTCGGTATTCTAAGAAGAATGGTGTAAGAGCAAAGCCTGGCAGTGGTGGGTTTGAGCCTACTCAGATATGATGAACAAGTGAGGTCAGGGACACTAAGGAGGCAACTGGCCCTTTAAATGGGTTTGTGTGCTCACGAATACATGACATGCATGATGACACTAGAGGGAGCCCCAGAGTGCAAAACTGCTCACCTTTTACAGAGGGCCCTCAACAGCATACAGGCTTGGACAGTTTTGTTGCAGATGAAATTTTAACTAAGTAAATGCAAGGTTTAATATGTAGCAAATGAAAATGTTAGATTAGAATATACAACAGGAGTTCCGAAATTCAAATACCGCTTATGAGAAGGACCTAGCAATCATAGTGGACTCACCCAGTGTACAGAAGTGATCAAGGCGGCTAATAGAATGTTTGGTTATACATAACAATCTGTGGAATAAAACCGTTTTGATCTCCATATTACAAAACAGCATAGCAGCACTAGATAAATCCAGAGATGCGTAACTAGACTGATTTGAGGACTGAGAGGAATGAACTACAAGAAAAGACTGCAAGGAATAATTAGCCATTTATTAATGCATTCTTCAGCACAAATATAATATTCTATAAAGCTTTTAAAACAATATTTACCAAAAAAAGTAATATACCTGGAAGGGCGCTGATGCAGAAACCTTACTTTGACAGAATGATGTCAAGGAGGGCAGAAATATTGATAAATAATTGTAATTATTACACAAATAAAATGAAAACTGGTAGGGGTGATAACATGGAAGAAGGAGGCAAAACAAGCAGACATTTAAATCAAGATGTGCTGTTCCTCTAAGAATACTTTTACAGCATTTTGAAGTTGTGTCCCTTTGGTGGGGTGGCTCACCCACTTACCTATGAAGTACTACACAAAACGTTCCTCTTCTCTCTTCACCCTCTCATTTCAGACCCCCACTTCCTGAACTCAACCTTGTAATATGAAAACCTGTAGCCATGAAGAGGACTTCTGCACTTACTGTATTTGGCTTAAGGGTCTGTTTAACTGCCCAAACCCCCTTACTCCATCTTAGTATTTGGGCCTTGTTGTTTATTATATGCTTACACTTATGGACTGGATGCTGCTCAGTTTTCCATACTCCTTTTAGCTCCTCCATGGTCACCTTCAAAGTGCCAGGCCATCATGGCAGTTGCCGAGTCACCTGGTGTCCACCATCTTTGCAGGTCACATGTCTCTCTCTCTCTCTGGACTTTCAAAAAGTGTCATGCCATCTTTTAGCTACCCCTTGCCAGCTAGACAGCTCATCACAGCATCTACTATTCAAACAGAGTTACTATCACCCAGCACGTCAATCTGTATTTCACTTTATTCCTGAAACACATTTGGAGATCTTGGCAGTCGAAACTGCTGCTCAAAGCTCTTATTTCTATAGACAATTAAGCCAACAGAAAAATCAGTTTATATTAGAAACAGTATCTAGTAGCTGATATAAAGCTCAGTAATATTTGAAGCTTGAAGGGGCACTGGCCTAACAATCTATAAAAAGAAAAAACATCATTTGAAAACCTCTTTTTCTCTGTCATATTATGCAAATGAGAGTTATTTTACAAAGCTGCCATAACTGCTGTACCTGCGTCTTTAAGCCTTCAGCAGACATGTGGCAATACTTCTTAATCAATCGCTAAAACTCCACACAAGAGCTGGCTTTTCTCCTTTGATTTCAGTACCTTTTAAGCCTAAATCTCTGCTCTTTTTCATATTCAAATAAGGGCTCCGCACCAGGAATGAGAATGAAAAATCAAGGGCGGCCAAATTATGCAAATGCTGTCATTCCTTGATGAGACAGAGCTTTACGGGTGACATTTGACTAATGAAACATTCACGATAGAAACTGTGTGGACTTTTGGGAGGAAGGCAAAGTTTCTGAGTGAATTTCAGCATCACAAACATATTGCCTGATTGTACTAATGATAATTTCAATAACACAGAGAACACTGTCATATAATGCTCTTTGACATGTTGGACAGTAATCATTTATTAACGCTCATATTACACCATTTTGATGACTTGCTGTAAACCCTTAATTTTCTCAAGGGATGGGTCCCTCAATTGGCCCATCCCAGCCTCCACACATCAAAGAAAGGTTTACTGAATTACTGGCAGCTCTTCAGCCCACTAATGCAACATAATAATTCTTCAATAATGGAAGTGAATCATTTAAAAGAAAGTACATTACAGTGCATTCTGCCTCAAAAATGATAATAACATGCAACAATCAGCCTAGAGCACACTGTGGTAGTATTTACCGGAATGTGTATAATCGCAGCAAGAATGACGATGATGAGCAAAGGTTGATGCTGTCTGAGGTGGTCTCCCTAGGGGCCATTTTTACATCAACACACAATGGTGTTTATTCCTTGATTGGAGTGCCAATGCCCTGCAGGGCAGGTAAACAGTTGTACTTCCATGTGGGGGTGAGGAGTTTGGGGAAAGCTCTCCTGGTGTCTGGTAGTTCAGTCCTACACTCAGCTCTTTGCAATTTCTAATACAACTTGGCTAAAGTGATACTTCATTAATCCACAACAGTCAAGTGTGACTTACTGAAATTTAAAATGTGGAATGTGTGTTCTGGGAATGTACTGTAAAAGACAGAGTAGCTCCGTGTACCAGTCTAACCCAGAATACGGATCACCAAAGACAAGCTCTCTATCAAGATCAATGGCGGGATAACCAAGAGGAGAGAGAAAATAAAAACCTGTTGCCTTTCTGAGTCTATTAACTGGCCTTGAAACTTTGCCTGAAAAGCCAGAATGGCTTACTTTGCACAAACATAAAATTCACTTCAAGACGTTTCCTCCCACTCCCTTGTTTGATGATCATTACTGCCATACTTCCTCCTTTCTAGGTTGAGGCTATGACAAATCTCATGTTCATATTTATCATCCTATGTACAAAGGAGAGTGAAACTCTTACTTGCAAGTCTTTCCAGCATGAGGCATATTGTCATTTTCCAGTCCCATGTTCAGAGGACTATTTTTACTCAAACTTTCAAGAGTACAGTTCAGTGCACTGCCAGAAATGTGATAATAACCCTAATGCAAAATGTCTTCAACATATCCCTGGCTCAGGTTACAGTTCCTACCTCTTAAAGACAGTCTTCACTGTCCAACTGCCACAAAATCTCCGCTACACAACAAAGGTCAATGGAGCTCCACGAGGCTTTACCTGTGACCCATGGAGACTCTGTGCTACATTCCACTAAAACTGTAACCTAGCTTTGTGCAAACAAAGTACCTAATTCCATGATGCTCCAGCAACTTCTATGAAAGGCCTAAGTAAACTCAAACAAAGAACATGAAAACTCTACATAGGTAAAAATGTTATCTCTATAGTGATCATCAACCAGCAAATGATCTCCTGTCAGCAAAATTTCAAAAAAAGATGCGCACTTATTATCACAATCTGTTCTGAATCCAAACAGAGCTCCATTCTGCTTCTACATGAGAATTCTGATGGCCAAATGATTAAAAAGTAATACATTTAATTTAAAGCCACCTTTTTAGAATTGCTGCAGCAATTTGGGAAAAGCAGAAGCATCTCAAATCTGTGCCACACCCTTGTGTTTTCAGTCTTTAGTAGTCACATATTTTTGGATGAATGTTAGAAGATGTGGTCTGGTGTTCTGAACAGCAAACCACTAATGATGTTATTGTAATGGCCACACTTGACTAGGTAAGCTTGAAAGAGCTGCTCAACATGCTAGTGCCGATAAGCACAGTTGTTTTCTATGTAAATGAGTTTTGATTCAGTCTGCAACCTAATCAGTTAGTCTGTCCATCAGTCTATCAGTCAACTAGTTACAGTGGCTAGTTAGGTAGCTAGCTAGGGGACCAGACAGTCATTTAATTAGCCATTCATTCATTCAGCTGCTGTCTAGTTAGCTTTTCAACTAGTGTATTAGTCAGAAGGGTAGCTAGCCAGTGCATCAGCCTGTAAGTCATGTAGATAGCTAGCGGATCAGTCAGTTAGGCAGCTATTCATTCATTCAGTTTGTTAGTTAACATCCCTGATTGCTATTTAGCTAGTGAGAAAGTTGGCTATTGTACAATTCAATCAGTAAACTAGGTAGCTGCCTAGCTAGCTAGGGAATCAGTCTGTCATCAAGCTAGCAAGATAGTCAGTCAAGCAAACAACAGTGAGCTAGTCAGCTGTTTAGTCAGTTAGTTAATAACACAGTCACTCAGTCAAATTAGCTAGCCAGTTAGATACTGTAAGCTCACTATTAGGTTAATTACACATCCAGTCAGCTAGTGAGACAGTCAGTTAAGTTAGTTAGCCAGCTAATCATTCATCTAGTCTGTTAATTAGCCAGCTAGTCAGCTATTTATTTGTTTAGTTAGTAAGTCAGTCAGTCAGAAAGATTGAGATTCAGTTAGCCAGCTAGCTAGACAGTCAATTAATAGGTTAGCCAGGTAATCATTCATCTAATTTGTTAGTGAGCTATTTACTTACTAGCTATTTCAGTTAATCGGTGAGTTGATCATTTGGCTGGATAGAAAGCTGACCAGTCTGACATTTTGTCAGTTAAACCATTAGACAGCCATTAATTAGGTAGTCAGGCAGTTTGTTGGTTAACTGAAAACTTAAGCACTAGACAGCATTTGAAGTTTGGCAGTCTATAAAATGCATGTAGGTTGAATTACGTATGAAGCAAAGTAATAGAGGCAATGGCCTAAAAGAAAAAAATATTTGAATATTCAGTTTTTTTCCTTTTGTTTTTAACAGAGCATTATTTATTATAAAGGTTCTCTATATTTTAAATTCCCTTTTCAAATTCTCCTCTGAACCGCTGGATATAAGGCAGAAACAAACTCCGGACAGCATGCCCGCTCATCCTCCATGTCACATGGCCAGAATTATTCAGTTTTGTGTTTAGAGAAAAGCCACACAGTGACTGGGATTATGATTGAAAACAGATCAGAGAGTACAAGACAACAAGTGTGCTTTCCCTCTCCTAACATGGCATGTTACCTGCAGCTTAATTTTAAAATGGTTTGCCCTGCTACGTTGTGTTGCCTACTCAGTAACCAGTTTATCTGCCCCACTGTTTGTCCTACAACACAGTGAAGGTTTCAGAAATTCAGGCAATACCATACTGTGTTTCTCTGTATATACAAACTGCTTTGATTTATATCTTAACTGAAGTTTTTGCATATTGACAAAAAATAAGTTTAACAATTCTGTTTAACCTTAATTTACTTTTATTTTAAAACTCTAGCAAGATTAACTTTTAACAAAATAATCTCATTTTTGACAAAGACTCTAATTAAGACAACTGCATTAGCGCTGCTTTGACATTTACTATAGGAAGGCTTTCCGAATGCCTGCTGTGGAAAATGTGTTTTAAAAGCCCAGATTAATAAATTGGAGGAAAAATAAAATAGTTGAGAATTAAAATTCAGACTTTAACTGACAAATGTATTAGTTTCAGCTCCATTAAAATTCCCCTGCTGGAAGCTCATATGTTATGGTAATTAATTCAGGTTGCTTAGAGTGTGGATTAAGGAGCTGTGATTGAAGCGTGCTTATCCGAGCCCAGTAAGATGCCATATAGGTGAATGGATAGTAAGCTTGTTGCTATGGATGCTATATGTGCCATCATAATTATGAGAGTGATAGTTAAAGCAATAAAAGCATGCCTCCTTCTTTGGCATCTGAAGGGATTAAGAGTTTATGTGCACTGTACATATACAACCCTGCCTGACACTTATGTATTTGCCATGAAGGCAATGGATACTTTACACTCGTCAGTGGCTAATGTCTGTGTTAATGAGGTGGGGTCAGCAGACGTCTACATCATGCATTTTCCTGGTCCCATGACCTTTGTCTTGTTGAC